>NW_027655966.1:0-295698 GCF_964235325.1 Thermobia domestica | reverse complement strand
CAGAAGTTTTATAGGTCCTTCTATAAATGCTTTGTGCTACTCTTCTGTGCTTGCCAAAGATATGCCGTAAATGGATTGGCCTGGAATTTTGGCTCAGAAGTTACCAATATAAACTACTGTTACTGAATGAATGGTTATTCCTGCATTAATGCAGATGTATTTTGGATTATGACATTTGCATGAAAATTAACAATTTACGAACAACATAGCACACAAGTGAGTTTTCAGCATGTATGAAGTAGATTGTATAAAAATTTATTACGTTTTATTCGATTTCATTATAAAAGAATAGCAACCTGTAAAATACAGGAATAAGATTTCAATGACTAAACGATTAATGAAGGTTGATAGATTAAAGACTTACGCAATAACTTGTAACTATAAGCTTAAATCAAGTTAAGGCTCGTGATCCTTGTGTTTGTTTTAAATGCATGATTTTCGTTGACAAATCTATTATTTTGTTGAGTCCTAGCCAAGGATGTATTCTGACAAGTTTGCAGAATGTGGAAGTCGAGCATTTTGGAAGACCTATCCGCTGGTTTATTGGCTAGCTCATGTACGTGTTTCTGTGTTGGAATCCCATTGAGAACCCACTAATTAATTTTACAGTCTTTCACTTGCATTAATCATTTGTCTCCTCTAGCACAATAATGGGATGTTAAACTAAAGAAATTTAGTTTCATTTTTTCGATGAATGTGAACCTTTTGGGAGGTAGGAGGTGAAGAAGAAATTTTTCCTTCATTTTTTAAAAGGCTATGGGATTTTACAGCTTGCCTTTTGGGGATTGACATGCAAAATCTGACTATAGTGCATCTATCTTTTAGGATTATTATCGTGTTCCAGCCTTTTGGTAAATGTGGAAAAAAAGTATTGATTAAATGTCAGCGTATGGGTAATGTAAGCGCAAGTATCATTACTTCAACAGATAATAAACTCACAACTTTTAATCATGAATACAGAAATTCCTCTTGAAGTCCCTTTGAGTTCCTTTCAAACTCCAGGTCTCACGTGGCAAAGAATTAATTCTACTATCTGTTTCCGTATACAATATAATTTTGGAACTTCTGAGCCTAGTGTTATCTTTGAGTCTGTAATACATAATCATTTGTCGATTGACTTCAGAGGATTGAAATTAGCCCGTAAGCACAAGTTACATATTGTTCCAACATATCAGATATAAAGTCGTGTTTAATAAAATTTGCCTCTCTCCCTCTTCTATTTGAAAAGAACTGTATTGTTATCCACACATGAAATTCAAAGAAAGGCAGTCGCGTTTAAACAGCTGTATTTTTTTCAAGTCTAAGTATTAAAAAGTGCCACATATCTTTGAAAGAGGTTAGGCGGCTCTTTCCTTAATACTATACTTTGGTACCTAACATTGGTACTCATCTTCTTCTTCATGAATTGATGTAAGAAGCAGCCGCGTGATTTCCGGACAATTGTTATACCATGGGTGTCTTTCAACAATGAGATAACAGTGGAAGAAAAACTTCGTTCTTCTTAAACTTGATACTCTGAAAAACTACGCAAGTAGTGTTGTTATTCAAATACATATCTATTCACTCTGATCAGTTTCCGAAGTAGCATTAAGTTTGTAACAAGATAATGCCCGTAAAGGTACCCTGGAAATGTATTCCGTACTTCATTTTTTATACATAATTATTTTTTTCTGAATTTGACTGGAGTTATAAGGAACACTGAATTGTCATGCACCCTACTTCAAACTTTAGTCGTTCCCCTACCATCCCAGTGTAAGATTGAATATATTTGTTTCAAATAAAATTTTAAAAATTTCGCAGAAATGCTATATATTTTAAATTACTAAACCATGCTACATAATGACAAATTAGACGTCAGAAAAATTATCTTTATCTACCATCTCAATCAGGGACGGAGTCAAGTCTCCTTCGGAGGCGGTGAAAGATTATCAGTTTGTCTCTGACAAGACATTTGCAGCACATACAAAAATGATCTCAATGCAAATAATTTTGTTATTCAAGACAGTGTTTAGACAATCGATCAGAGATCACATGGTCCAACTCGGTTGTAATTTCGAAAACGTTGTATCTCAAAACTACACAATAGAACTTGCTTTAAACAATAAAAGCGCTGTTGACACACAAAGATGAACTTCGAGGATTTGTTAATACGAGAAATAGGAAACTCTTGTACACGAATACTACGAAGTTCTTAACAACACTGAGGTTTAGTTATTCGCAAGTTATTGCCAAATTAATATGTACTCTATGGAGGGTTTATGTGTTTTTTTGCTATCTCTTAACATGTTCTGGAAATAATTTCCATAATTTTGAAACTGTATTTGTCTTCACTTTAACATATGAGTGAAGTGGCTTATAATATTACGAATAACATAAACATGGCGGTGGTGTCTTCCAAACCTACCTTTACCGAGGCATGCAGCCACGACTGAACAACTATTATTCACTCAGATGAATTCACTCAGTTCAGGTAGCCTAATACAGCAACCGATGGCAAGTACGAGTTTAACAAATTTGACTTTTCATTTGGGGCTTCATAGCATGCGCAGTAGAGTTGAGAAAAATAAGACGGCAGCTATCCATTACATAAAAGACTCCAGCTCAAGGCAACTGCTAACAACTGAAATACGATCGAAGTTGGCAAATGTAAGCAAGGAAGACAATTCGAGCAATATTTGTGACTTTCAAGTTTGATAGGAGTAACATTTTCTGTAATTATTTCTGCAAAATGGAAACTTACTCATGTTCAAGTGATATTTGAAATCAAATCACAGATTAGTTATTCAGAGTCTGGCTTATTCGGAAATTTTTTTCAGAGTCGGCATTTTAGACGTAGTTGCAACATTCTGAAATTAAGTAGTGTGTGAAATAACGGGTTCGTGCGATCATATGAAATTCCACGCTAATTATCGGTGTGAAATTATTCATTGGAATATAAATTGAGTAGAACCTTATTCATTAACTATGTAAAAAAGTCAAAAAAATCTTTGGTGTTTAAAAAATGAACAATGTATATGCTTTTGTGGTCAATATGGAGATCAAGAACTAGTTCCTTCCATTACACTTCAGATTTTACTAATAATATATATCAAACTCATAAATGTCTGAAATACTATCATTAGAAATGGTTCAACTTACCCTTATGATATCTTATTTCCCTGAAAAACATACGAAAATGGAATTATCTTTACAATGTTAATGATTTTCATAGATCTTTACTCCAATCAAGTGATATATGTAGTTTCTTCTTTGTATTTTTAAGTAACTAATTACCAAATATTTATTCTCTTTGTATCATTTTGTATGTTATTAATATATGTTTGGAATTAATGTTGCGAAATGTGACAAATGAATTCATGTTTCCAATAGATGCTGTTTCTAATATTAGCGAAACATTTAATTTATTAAGTATGTTTTCATTTTCCGAAAGTGTTCAAATAGCCTCAATACTTTTTGTCTATAGTCTTAAACGTTTAACACATTAACTTATGTCCAGTATACTTCTTCATGGTGGTACCTATGTTATAGCATTCAATTGTCTATCTAAAAAATGTGAACAATCTTTTAGTAATTGAAAACAATACTAAAGCATAAATGTTTTACGCTCTTGTATTGAAAGACATGAGTAGTTGTTTCCGCAAATGAATACACTGAGACTGTTACGCTTAGTCTGGAGCATATAATCAATTATATTGGAAACTTCGGTGAAACTAATGATGGGACTTTGCTATTTGCCAACAGAATGTAAACCTGAGAGTCATCAGTGCAGTTATGTACAGTTCAATTTCGAGAGCACAAATGATTTCAAGGAGGTGCTGATACCTCGAATTTAGAAGAAATAACTCTGGAATTGTACACCTGAATTTCTGTTACACCAACCGTGCTTTGGGGTATTGGGTACCAAAAAAATAAAAGCTCGTTGTGTCATGGAAATTATTAATTTATATTGAAAAACTACTTGAATATATCATTTAGATCTTAAACTCCTGAAAAAACATACTTTTAATACTACTTTAAGGTTTACCAGTGTGTAATGTATCAAAATAAAGAAGACTTAAATTTTTGTAAATATTTGGGAGTCTACAATCTTTAAGGCTTTTTTTATATTTTTATTTCTTGAAATTGGCACAAACATTTCTGAAGTATGTTTTGCAAGTAAATTTCTTAAAGCCACCGTGGACAGATGGTGTATTGTGAATTCTTGTCTCGTTGACACATACTGCATCTTCGATCCTTCCTATTGAAGGGTTTCCCCAACCTTTTTTACTCAGATGCGATGTTTGTGCATTTTCATCATTCTCTTCTGGATCATTTGAACTAGGTACGAATTCAGCTTCTGAGGCTCCAGGTAAAAATCGTATTTTATATTACCATCCTCTTCCGAAAAGTCTCCTTCTTTTTCAATTTCAGACTTGTCATATTTCGCAGGTTGATAAGCTCAAAAGAACGTATTAACTTATTTAAAACGTTTTACTCAGTTTGTAGTTCATCCATTGTAATTAAAAGTCTGCAAACAATACACAAAAGCATGCATAATACTGTGGAAATTAAATGTGTATACGTAAATAAAAAACTTTCAATAACCATACACTGGGGCAGTGACTGTCTCAACAACGTTCTATAGACAAAACGGAATGTGTCACGACCATAGTAAACAAAGCAGCTCATAGCCAGACAAGGGCGAGTAAAACCCACGGCAGATGGCAGCGGTGAAAGTTGCCGACCAAAATCTAAAGCAAACGTAAATTCCCTGGGGTACAAAGTGCCTCGGAGTACGGTTCCAGGGTTAAGTGAAATCAGGACCCCATATGACGATTAACAAGTAGTTTGTTGTTTCTATGCATTGAAACTGTAAGCAACTTTCATCACCCCGAGAAATAAATAGAGTATAGACATTTTCCTTATTTCTCGTCGCCCATGTTCCTTACTCCCTTTACAAGAGCAATTTTCGAAAACGTTCCAACTTTTAAGAACTGTGTATGTGCTGAGCTTCACAACCCTAATATGAGTGATTTCTGATATACAGTATACTTGGAAACCAATGCACACTTCTTCAATTTATATAAAAAAAATTCGATTCCCTTAACATTGAAACTTTGGCAGCAACGCATTCTGTGGAATGAAAAAAGGGAATGAAAGGAATGAAAAAAGACTCAAGATCTAGGAACACAGCTCACAGTTTGCATTTTGAAATTGTCAGTTCTTTGTTGTTACACACCCTTCTCGACAAAAAAAAAAAAAAAAAAAAGGGACAAAAAAACGGGTTGATAAGGAGTTCGTTCTGCATCAACACAACAGAAGTAGTGTTCTGTAGTTTCCGCAATTATTATTTTCACTCTTTTCAGCAGATCTTTCCACAGTCATAAAACATTCATCAGTTCACTTCTATGCGGATGATACCCAGATCTTCATCAGTAGTACGCCTGAAAATATTATGGACACAATAGAGTTACTTAATACGGATCTTTCAGCTGTTAGCAACTGGTGCCTTAAGAATGGTCTTTTACTTAATCCATTAAAATGTGTTTTCACTGTATTGGGAACATCACATCAGTTGAGCAAAATCAACCCTGATGACCTAAAAGTAACTGTAGTGAATTCCAGTATTCCATTTTCTCCCTTTGTAAAAGATCTAGGCTTAATAATAGACCAAGGGCTTAGCTGGAATAAACACATTTCTGAACAGTGTATTAAAGCTAAGCGCATCTTACGACAGCTTTATAAATTGAAAGGCTATTTATCGCAAGAAACAAGACTATATCTTGTTAACACTCTAATTTTGCCTCTGTTCGATTACTGCGATTCAATATATGGTAGCTCTCTCTCCACTCAAAATACTAGAGCAATTCAGAAAATACAGAATTACTCTATACGCTTCTGCCCCGGCTGAATATGCCCCGGCATTCTTTAAAAATAACAGAGAAGGCATTTTCAATCTCGGCAGTAAGAATCTGGAACTCCCTACCAAAGTCAATCACTGACAAACCGTATAATTTATTTAAATCATCACTCCAAACATTATTATTTAGACATCAGAGACAAAGCATTGGCACACATGACAATTTTACTACAGTTTGAAATTGGACTGAAATTGGTATGAAAAATGAAATGAAATGAAATCTTTAAGTTTTACGTCCCACGGTTATGCCGGTTAGGCTAAAGGAGACAGTGATGATGAGAGATGAGTGAAATGGTGGAATGAAGAAAGTGGGAGGAAACGGGAGAACCCCGAGAAAACCCACGAGCACGGTGTTTGTCCACCACAAAGGTCACTTGGCGGGGGCTGGGATCGAACCCGGGACCCCAAGCACCAGAGGTGAACGCTCTACCACTGAGCCACCGCGCCCCCCTGAAATTGGTATGAAATTGGACTAGCAGTATGAGTATAGTTTTTTTATTTACATTTACTGAGTGTTTTATTTATCATTAGTATTATTGAATGTATCATGTTATGTTGTTATTTATATCTTGTATCTTATTTGTGTCTATTTTTTTTCTTTCTTTTCTTTGTAATGATGACAAGGGTTAGGTGGCAGAGCAGCCTCCGGCTGAACCTCGCCCGCTGAAATAAAGAGAAATTCAATTCAAATTCAATTCAATTCAATTCAATAGCCATGCTTGTTAAGTAATCTGTGCAATGCTTTTGACCTGGTTGGAATCCCACCCAATTGTTTTGATTTATTTTTTTAATTTTGTAATTTTTCAGTCATTCTTGGCGTACACTTTTGTAGTGCATATATTACATAGAGGTGATGAACAACTTTCTAATTTATCCAAAAAATAAGAAGATTTACAGGCGTAAAACCTTCTCTATATAGCCCAATGTAATTCCTTCTTAGTGCAAACCACTTCTTGCATTAATCCATAACATTTTCGTAAACCTATAGATAAATCCCGAATTGTAGTGTTCAGGAAATTACTATCAGACCTAATACCTTGTCCATCACTACCAGAACGTAGTCCATATAATAATAATAATAATAATAATAATAATAATAATAATAATAATAATAATAATTTTGATTTTGAGCTTAGCGGACGTTTTAGCAGCTCGGCTATATTAGATGTCAATTTATAATTTAACGTAGCTTCCAAACAACATGCGTTGCATCCGGAAATTGATCCCGAGTCTCCCACGACAAAGACGAGTATAATAATAACATGAATATTAGTAATAATATAATATAATAGTAATAATAATAATATGAACTACTTTTTGATGAATGAGGTATTAGGGCTGATAGTGATCTGGACATTTTATTTTTAGGTTAATAAAATTTTACCGTTCGATCCAAGAAGTAATTTGCACTAATTTACTAATCACATTGGGATATATTGAAAACATTTTACACCTGTACAACGTATTTAAGGATATTATTAGAAAGTTCTCCATCGCCTCCGCTCAATACATATACTATAAAATTGTACGGTAAGAATAACTGAAAAATGCAAAAAGAAAAGTAAGAGCATCGAGTAGGATTCGAACCGGGTTCAAAACTACTAAATCCGCACAGAAAGTAAGAACATAGCACACATAGCTACCGAAACAACTACGAAGTTTCTTTCCACTCTTGTGGATAGAGAACGAATCTCTTAACAAATCTCCTTTCTTTAGCGTATTTTGTGGTCGAAAATCGTGTGTGATTTACCTACAACAATGTTTTCTGTACTTACCAAGTACTGTGATGTTCTAAATGTACTATTACATTAAGTCATAAAAAGATAACTGGCTATTTGAAACAGTAAACTGTGAGCTGTGTTCGGAAGTCTCTTATTATTTTTTTGCTATAAATTTTGAGACGTGCAAATGTCTTAGAGAAGGAGACATCATTTTTACCCCAACACTATCCTTAGGATATCAATCTTATTTTATACTTTATTATGCATTGCATCCGTCAAAACATTAGCATTCTTTGGAAATTTCAAGTTTCTATCAATAGTAGTTAGGCTTACGTTGATGGGTGACCGAGTCCCTTTAGCCATTTATAAAGGAGTATACTCAAATAGAAATGTCATATTTCTGGGAACAAAAATATTTCTTCAATAATATAAATGCTATATGGCAATCGAAGATGTACATAACATACGCAATTTCCTGGAACACTCCTTCTAATCTAGGTAACTAATACATATACAGCCTTCATTGGAAAAGCACTGGTGGTACTATGTGTCTCTTGTTTGATCCTAGTCCATCTGAAGTTGTGGTGAATAACATTGTGCCAGTGGATTTTGTAGTGATTCTCTTGCATTCTCACACATTGTCATTCGGCTAAATATTTCATAATCATTCATGCCGTTAATCAACGGCCTCTCGGAGTAAAAGGCATGTTTGAGGGACGTTCAAGCATAAGTTTCTGTTAATATTCATTAACTGAAATACCATTCGTTCGTGTGCCCATATAGTTGTTCTGGAATTTTTCGATGAACAAAAAAGGACATATCTCAATTCATCTTCACTGAACTACAGAATTTAAAATTGCTATCGACGTGCCAGCAGCAAAGATTTTGCGACCTAAGATATTTTACTTGGTTAAAACTAACATTGTAAAAAAAATGAAATCATTAAGTTTTATGTACCACGCTTTTGCTGGTTATTATAAAGTAGACGGTGATAGTGAGAAATGAATGAAATGGTGGAATGAAGAAAGTTGGAGGAAACGGGACAACACCGAGAAAGCCCATGAGCATGTCTGTCCACCACAAAATCCACACGGACAAGCTGAGATCGAACCAGGGACCCCAAGCACCGTAGGTGAACGCTGTGCCACTCCCCCAGTAACATTCGTCTGTAGTTAGCAACCATTAGTAATCTTCTCCGCCGACCGTCGTAATAGTGAACTATGAAACATAACTTCGTTCTTTTTTTTCATGCATAGAAAGATAATCACTTATTAACATACAGAAACGCAAAACAGTTGTTATTGGAACAAGTACTTTGTCACACTCTTTGCAGCCAATCCAAACGGATGTAAGAATTACTCGTTATTTTTCTTCATGTAGAAGCCGACTCAGTGTGTGAGTGAGTAAGTGAGAGAGCATACACAAAGTTGCTCGTCTGCAGATGGTTAAACTAAAAATAATTAGTAGTGCTGGGGTTCGAAAAGATAGCCAGGTGCGCAAAAACGTTTGTGACATCATAGATCAAAGGCCAATGCACCTGGCCTGGGATCAATGACCCAGCGGTACCTAGGAATAAAGACTCTAAATTTTGACAGGTATACATAGGACCATGCTATCGCTTTGTGAAGGAGGTTACACGAATTCACCTTGCACTATTTCTCTGAAATGACATAAACATAGCAAATACACAACCAATACACATACAACTATTAAAGGTAAGACACACTTATGAGTAATGCACAAATTCACTACGCAAACTGCAACTTGTTTATTTATTACCGGCACGAATAAAAGCAAACTTGGTCACGCTATTGTAAATCCGTTCCGGGTTTCGGCACCAATTAAATTATGCTATCGCTTTGTGAAGGAGGTTACACGAATTCACCTTGCACTCTTAATTAAGACTAATTACCAATTAAAAACTCTTCCAATCATCCCCTTCACTTGGGCGCATAAACATGCTTTGCCGACCTCCATTTAAGCTTGGGAACGACTCGAATGAAGAGATCGGTTGCAACGTGGTTGGTCACGTATGAACTATTCTGTTGTAAAGATCAAAATAGAAAAGAAATGTCAATTTTACCTTTTTTGTGTACTTATTAAAGTTTGCCGCGAGGGGTAGTTCACTACTCACATTATTCAAGTTGAGTACGTACCGCAACCTACTTTTGCGTTAATACTTAAAGTTAACACTTGTGAAAAGGAAAAATCAGAAAATTGAAACACCGAGAACTGGTTGTCAAATACTCATATTTAACTATAGAGCAAAGTAGTTTTGTTTTACATGAACTGGATATTACATTGAACTTTAATGCTAACGTATGTACGAACTGAAATAGAAAATAAGTATTACATGTTAATAAAAGATAATGAAATTTGCACCATTTGTATTAAACACACAATGAAAGTAAGATTTATATATTGAATACTAATATAATACTTCTTTTTTGGATAATTTCCTATCTAGCTAAAACAATGATACAAGTACGAAATTATTTATACAAGATAGTTATCCGTATATGAGCTCATTTATTTGTGGCTTGCCTTTTGGTTTTTTTTTTTTTTATGATTACTGCTGCTTTACGACGGTGGATCTGGCGTACTAATTGCAACTAAAAGAAGTAGTTACTTTGATATTGGTCGACAGATTTGCTCCAGTAGTAGATGGTTTCGGGATAGTTTTCACGTGAATTCCCTGATGGTTCCTTTAAATGTACAAATTGATGCTACTTACAGGTTTACTTCCTCTGAGATGGAGGTTACTTTTGGTGTTGTCCTCGGAACGCAGGATACTGGTGCAGTAAAACTTCTTATCTGATGAATTTTCCTGGCTAAGGCTTTAACTGATATCGGGCATAAAACTATGTACATTAGACTAACTTATTTTTACTTGTTAAACGTAAACTCTTTACTATTTCCCACTTATGTAGAAATACAAGTCTTCGCACCGGGACGCGTGCCACATTCCATGAATGTCCAAGCCCGATTGCTTGGCGCACTTCCTGTCACCACAATGCACGTGATGATCTGCTATGCTCTGGACATAACACTGTTTCTGATTGGTTGATAACTGGAAAAGTGTCCAATCCGAACTGGGCTTAGAAGTAACCGGAAACATGGAATGATCCAGGACTTTCTCGAATGTTCTAGACGCCTACACAACCGGAAATTCCAAGTTCTTTGAGACAAAGAACTATTGCTCTGTACACACGCATTCACAAGAAAAGTCAGTTTGTGGCGTCGAAGAGATGTTATGCACTGAAGGAGTACTTGCATAGTTGCCAACTGCTAAGTTTATTACCAAAAGTCAATTATGAATTTAATAAAATGTGCGCATTAATTTTTCTTGCTTCGAGAGTCGATAGCAAATGGTGCCCACAGAGAATTGGCAATATTGCATTGGCAAATTTGCCAAAGGACTCTGGACCGTCCGTAGGGTCCTTGATTTGGTTTACCCTGTATATGATTTATCTCAACTGTTTTAGGGTAGATGGAAGCACAGCATTGTTTTATTAGGAAGAATACACCATTGTAACACTGTTGATGAATGGTTTAGGCAATTATAAAACAGCAAAAGTATGTATTGAAGAAATTATTCGCTTTTGGCACTGTCAACGGAGCACTATTGGTGGAGCATTATTTACGAAGCGCTATCAACGCCAGTTTGCACTATTTTTGTACGCCTTATCGTCATTTTAAATAATAGGTCTTTACACCTGTATGTTATGCCGCTTTTTAAGTCACTTTTATGTAATTACAAAATGTTTTTTGTCTCCTAAGGTTTTTTAATCTCTCTCTCTCTCTCTCTCTCTCTCTCTCTCTCTCTCTATATATATATATATATATATATATATATATATATATATATATATATATATATATATGTGTGTGTGTGTGTGTGTGTGTGTAATTTTCCTTTATTATTATTATTATTTTTCATTCAGTATTTTTAAATATGGTTTCTCACAGTGTGCTTATGCTTTGAAACTTTACACTGACAACAATACATATTTGCTACAATGTTACAAGGGCATATCACTAAACATGTGTACAAGGTCCATTTAGGTAAAAAAAATTCAAGTTTATATAAAAAGAAATATTACTCTAACCTAATGAAATCGTTTTTTTTTTCATATCGGAAATTTATCGGAGACGAAGTCGGAATTTTTAAATTAAAACAAGATAAACGACGGAGTTGTTAAATTTGTGCATTACTTTACAATATAGAAATTTCAACACATAATAGCTATGAATAGATTTTGAAAACCCCCCTTTTTTATGAAAACATGAGTATCCCTTTTAAACATTAAAAAAATCAGTACAGCCAAAATGAGAAGCATGACCAATATTATGCTTTTTATCATTGCAACTTAGTAACATTAAACCTTAAAATTATTTGCTTATCAATTCGTTTTAACGAGACTCAATACTTTTAAAATTATTTTTTTACAATAGATTTTACTTGCGTATTCGCTGTTATGCAATTCGATATTTGAGATGATTTTAAAACAAAATTCGTTCTTAACAATGCTTAACTATCCTGTAATAACTTGACGGCATACATGAAGGCTACATGACTATTTATATTTTTTACAATGGGTATTTCGGAAATATTATTTATAACGCTTTTCCTATTAACATATTTTCATCCCATTCACATTTAATTACATCGAAGGCACAACGTCAACCTCGGTAAACAACATCTTTATAAAGACACTTCATTGCTACTACTATTGGAGTATAGTCTTGCTACTACTTTCGGAGCATAGCCTAATTTTATTAAACGCTTTATAACATCTCCGTTCCGGACATACATTGTCAACGGGGTACATATATAAACACAATATTTCTTAAACCCATTTATAAACATACGTCGTTATGTATTCACCTTATGCCTCATACGATATCTGTTATCTAGCATTATTTTTTTTCGAATATAGACCTCTCGTGTTCATTACTATTACCACTTATATTTCTCGGTGACCAAACTGACTTAAAGTACATGATTACTTTATTTTCATTAAAACAGATGATTGTTGACTATGTTAACAAAAAAAGAATTGTTCGTTCATTTATTATTATTATTATTATTTTTAAACAATTACCCTTACTTTTAGAAAACTTTAGTGTTAATGCCAAAAATTCAAAAGATGCGTCTAAAAGTCTCCGTTACCTTTCTCTTTTTTTTTACCGTATTTGATAAAATAGTAAAGAAAAGATACGAAGATCCAACGAAAAAAAGGATATCTAAATCAATGATATCTAAATGGTTATTGAAATGAGCTACATTTCGGGTACTCCTATTTGGCCTTCTTCTGTAATTTACTTATATGTATATTTTCTCAATATATTCACGAATAAACATAACGTTTATATAGAAATTTAAAATATGAATCAGCACATGATATAACATCGATTGTTGAAGCTACGATAATGTATTTTCTAAAATTGTCAACTACCAAAATAAACAAAATTATCATTTATATGAAGCATATATTACTTATATTTTTCTACCTTAACTATCGTATACTAAAATAAAAATGTGAAGGACGTATATTGATACTAATTTCCTACCGCTAGACTATTAGTTACTCAACATGTAAAGGTTTCATCAAGAACGGAAAATGTTAGTCCAATTAATTAATTATGCTATCCTATGCACCATTGAAACAAACTTATGCATTGTACAACGAGAATAAAACTAACATATCGTATTAAAACTAAACAAATCTTGCTATAATTATATATATGTGCATTTATATATTTCAATGCAACAAAACGCGGTAACTTTTGGATTATAGAAACGAGACTCATGAGACATTATACTTATCATTAAAACTATTACATTATTTATTTAGTAACTTGTTTATCATTCTCTTTTTTTCACAATAAAACTACCTTTTTATTTTTAACTATTCGTTTTCCAAAAATAATAATGAACGAAAAATATGAATCTAATATGTAAACTCAATACAATATATGACCAAATTCAAGTCCTATATTTGTTTGCTAAATATGCAAAGAAAATGTATTCATGAAGCTCATAAAATTTAAAAATAAAAGACAATATATGTATATATATGGCATTTTAACCTTACTACATGTTGTCATTATATACAAAATAATTGAACTATTTATGCATACACTTGCCTTATATAACTAAACTAATGAATCATTAAACATTTTATTACACATGTATGAGTTAAACGGCGATTAAGCCTTAAGTAGCGCCATTTTGCGCGTCATTGATTGACAAAGCAGGTTGTAAGCCAAGTATTAAACAAAAATATAGGTTAATGAGTTGATCCCGAAGATCAATGAGTGCTGATTTACGATTTTTTACAGCTCAAAGTGTGTGGGGTCGCTAACCTCCCGACGATTTAAATAAAATCGCTTTTGCACTATATCCTTGTCCCTCCCAGTTGAATGCTTCATGCATTACAGCTATGTCACAATCGGGTAAATTATTCCAACCCCAATTGGACTTTCAGTATCTAGACCTACAGAAGGTATTGAAAAAAAATAAAACATATGAAAAGGACAAGAAGAATACCATGTAATGGAGGGGGGGGGAGATTTGATACTACAGCCCTGCATTTAAGTTTCATCTTATAGAATATTGCAATTATTTTGTGGCCTGCTCGTACCTACAAAATTAGTAGGTTTACAAACACATAACTTGCTTAAGAGCACTGACCAATACAAAATTGTGCGGCCTTTTGGCAAACATGCACTTATCAACTCCAGGAAATGTCGTTACATCCGAGATTAAAGTCACAATTGAGAATATATATATTCACAAATTTAAAACCACAATTATTCAACAAAATTACGAAATTACAAATGCGTAAGAGAACGCTAGTTGGCTTCCAGCACAAACGTATTATGCTTAATTCTTTTTTTTTTCAAGTATGAAAAATGAACAACAGAATGGTAATGATTAATGAGTCGAAAATTATACACATGTTTATGTTCAATTAAGAACCAACAGACTCTTCTCATACAAGCAAGATTAAAAAGAAATGAAATTGGAAAATTTTCACATCCTGAATTAATTGTTACATCCGACAAATACCATTTATGATCGGAATGTTATATTCGTGATTTCATTAACTCTACTTTTGATAGTTATTTTGCACATTTTTTCAATTCCGAAGATAGGCTCATTTCAAAATTTAAAACAATATTTATCAACTTCTATCCAAAATTAAATCAATAATGTTAATGAATCCAAAATTGACAACAAGTTTAATTATCCAATTTCCATAGTAATTTTAGTTCGTTTGTAATTTACATACTTTTCACTTTAAAACTGAAATTTACTATAGGTAATTACTACCTAAAAAATCTATATTTGTTGATACCAAATTGTATCGGTTATTGTTGGATGCACTGTCCTTACAAGATACTACAACAAAACTTACAATTTAGATAATAACAATATTCCATATTCCCCAATGATATTCCATGCATCTCTTATTATTATATCTTGTTAAGACCGTGCAGCCAAAGGAAAAGAAGAGAGAAGATTGTTCACTAAAGTCCAAAATAAATGCAAATTTCGTTATCCCTTTAAGTCAATTGAAGATAAATATATAATAAAAGTACAAAATTTTAAGCGTCAATTAAATATCTTGTTTTTTTTAAAATAAATATACGTCAAAAGCCAAAATAGAATTTTGAAGTGTGTGCGTCCAATAAACAAAATTACACACTAGCTGAGGCCCAATCGGACGCTATCCCGATTTCGTCACTTTAATTTAGAAAGAAAATAGTGACGCCTCTAAGGGTTAAATCGTGCTTTTAACCTCTTAACTATTCTTAACTTAGAATGTACTTGTTTTGGAATTCAACTCAATTTCACACTTTTTTTTAATATCACAACGAATACTTATTAAGTTTGCATGAGAAGACTATATATGAACAAATTAGTAACCAAATTATTATTTTCGACCTCATTTTCAATTACTTCCCGAATCATATCCAATAATATTTTAAAATTTTGATATTCCAATGTGTAACCAATCTCTAAAATTCCTAATAAGAACTTCAAATAGGGTTAACAGGTTCCAAAATTCACATTTCTTAACACTATAATAACAATAAAACAACCCAAAATGTTGTAAGTTTAGCTTTATTTAAATGGGCTCCTTTTATCCTGAAATAAACACAAACACATAAACAAATTGTTGAAATTACATGACTGTGGTGGTGTCCACGTGTAAAGAAAGGTGGTAATGGTCAAAAATGGGTTGGGATTATGAATTTCAAAATCAAGGAAAGTTCGCGAACTAATTTCTTTTTATTTTACCTCACCGCGCTGTTCTCGTAAACCAGTCATCGCTTCCCGCATAAATGCACTATGGGTGTCAATCATGGTCCGAGATTCCGAAATTTGATCTTCTACCTGAGAATGATGTCTATTGGTATTAAATTCTAATAACACCTGTCTATCTTTTACTTCCTGAAACTTCTCTTGATTGTTTACGCGGTCTTGTACAATCTCGGCCCTACAATTCTCAATCTGCGCCTGCACGGACTCATAATTCGAGCTGCACTCATTTTTATATGTCTCGATTTTCTCTTCCATGGCCTGAATATGCGTAGTAATCTTAGCAACAGCGTTATTGGTTTGAAGAATGTCCTTACTAACCTGTTCCAATTTACTTTCTAAATTTTCTCTCAGACTAGCAACACTTTCTACCTGTTCTTGCCTTAAACTGACAATATGATCCTTTAAACTAGCGATACTTTCTACCTGTTCTTTTTTCAAACCCTCAATTGTACAATTAAGCTGTTCCGACTTCTTCTCAAATAAAGCGGTAAGCATATTCTTTAATTCCTCAGACTCCGACATTTTGTACAAGTTCAGTAATCAATAATTAAAAAAAGCTAATAATTTCTCTAAATCAATCTAAGAATTCACTTTAAACGTAACTAATATTTCTCTGAAATGACATAAACATAGCAAATACACAACCAATACACATACAACTATTAAAGGTAAGACACACTTATGAGTAATGCACAAATTCACTACGCAAACTGCAACTTGTTTATTTATTACCGGCACGAATGAAAGCAAACTTGGTCACGCTATTGTAAATCCGTTCCGGGTTTCGGCACCAATTAAATTATGCTATCGCTTTGTGAAGGAGGTTACACGAATTCACCTTGCACTCTTAATTAAGACTAATTACCAATTAAAAACTCTTCCAATCATCCCCTTCACTTGGGCGCATAAACATGCTTTGCCGACCTCCATTTAAGCTTGGGAACGACTCGAATGAAGAGATCGGTTGCAACGTGGTTGGTCACGTATGAACTATTCTGTTGTAAAGATCAAAATAGAAAAGAGATGTCAATTTTACCTTTTTTGTGTACTTATTAAAGTTTGCCGCGAGGGGTAGTTCACTACTCACATTATTCAAGTTGAGTACGTACCGCAACCTACTTTTGCGTTAACACTTAAAGTTAACACTTGTGAAAAGGAAAAATCAGAAAATTGAAACACCGAGAACTGGTTGTCAAATACTCAAATTTAACTATAGAGCAAAGTAGTTTTGTTTTACATGAACTGGATATTACATTGAACTTTAACGCTAACGTATGTACGAACTGAAATAGAAAATAAATATTACATGTTAATAACATATAATGAAATTTGCACCATTTGTATTAAACACACAATGAAAGTAAGATTTATATATCGAATACTGATATAATACTTCTTTTTTGGATAATTTCCTATCTAGCTAAAACAATGATACAAGTACGAAATTATTTATACAAGATAGTTATACGTATATGAGCTCATATATTTGTGGCTTGCCTTTTGGTTTTTTTATGATTACTGCTGTTTTACGACTGTGGATCTGGCGTACTAATTGCAACTAAAAGAAGTAGTTACTTTGATATTGGTCGACCGATTTGCTCCAGTAGTAGATGGTTTCGGAATAGTTTTCACGTGAATTCCCTGATGGTTCCTTTAAATGTACAAATTGATGCTACTTACAGGTTTACTTCCTCTGAGATGGAGGTTACTTTTGGTGTTGTCCTCGGAACGCAGGATACTGGTGCAGTAAAACTTCTTATCTAATGAATTTTCCTGGCTAAGGCTTTAACTGATATCGGGCATAAAACTATGTACATTAGACTAACTTATTTTTACTTGTTAAACGTAAACTCTTTACTATTTCCCACTTATGTAGAAATACAAGTCTTCACACCGGGACGCGTGCCACATTCCACGAATGTCCAAGCCCGATTGCTTGGCGCACTTCCTGTCACCACAATGCAAGTGATGATCTGCTATGCTCTGGACATAACGCTGTTTCTGATTGGTTGATAACTGGAAAAGTGTCTAATCAGAACTGGGCTCAGAAGTAGCCGGAAACATGGAATGATCCAGCACTTTCTCGAATGTTCTAGACGACTACACAACCGGAAATTCCAAGTTCTTTGAGACAAAGAACTATTGCTCTGCACACACACATTCACAAGAAAAGTCAGTTTGTGGCGTCGAAGTGATGTTATGCACTGAAGGAGTACTTGCATAGTTACAAACTGCTAAGTTTATTACCAAAAGTCAATTATGAATTTAATATAATGTGCGCATTAATTTTTCTTCCCTTGAGAGTCGATAGCAACCACTTCCGTTAAATTTTGGAAATTGATCAACCTAAACATTTGGTAGCCCAGGACCAGTCTACGTAGCTCCATAAATTTAGGATTACCTTTCGTTTCTATACACGGGTAAAAGATTGTCAAAGATTCAAATTTCAGAGGCTTTTTATCTAATTTATCGTCTTTCATGAGGTCTTATTACTTTATATAGTTATAAGGGCGTATGCTGGCATCCACTCCCTCTCATAAGACATAGGTAAATTGTTTTCACCCGATAGAAAGTTTGAGACGTGTAACTATTCCCATCCATTAAATTTTGAAAATTAAAAATAATAAAAATTTGGTATAGGTCTAAAGGACCTCAATACTTATCACAATAAATTTCGGAATTCCATCTCGTTCCGTTTCATGGGTAAAATATTGCGCAAAATTTAGCGCTACCAGTTGTTTGAAATGAGGTCTGTTATTGACTCAGTTTATAAAATTTATGAGGTCTTAATACCTTATATGGTTATACGGATGTGTACAGATGTCTATACTCTTTATAAAGATATAGGTCCATTAGTGCATCCCTTACAAAGTTGGGGAGGGGTAGATTGGCCCCATGTTTTAAATTTTGAAAATTAGAAAATTAAAAAAAATGGTATCATAATATAGGACCTTAACAAATACGACTATAAAATTATGTGATCCATCTCATTCTTAGTGGCCTCATGCTTAGTGGCAATAGTTAAAAATTGCTTAGTGGCCGCATGTACCGTACTCACTAACACTCTAGCCTTCGGTGCGAGCGGTTCCCGGTACGATTCTCGTTGAGGCACTCGGTCAGAAAAGTGTGAAAAGCTTTTTCAAGACAGTCTCTCTGAAGGAGTTTTTCTTGGGTTTTCCTAATTCGCACCAGGCAAATGCCGGGGTAGTATCTAACTTGTAGGTAACAGGTACCTTATATAATTACCCAATATTTTTTCCCTTCCCTTTCCTCCGATAGTGTGCTCGCCGAGGGACGTCATACCTCAATCGTGACGGTGTAGATGGCCTTGGATTCCGTAAGCCCAGAAATCTAATTCCTACTTCTAATCCTTAGAAAATCCCTTAGAAAATTTAAACGTAAGCGATACGTTGTAGAAGTGAAAGGTCTTCGATTGACTTAACTTATTCCTTTCTTTCAGGCCTTATTAGATAATGTGGGTATATTAACGTCTTCAGGTTTTTTTCTTAAGATATAGGTACAGTAGTCCATCCCTGATAATTTGGAAGGATTATGTTCTCAAGCCCATAGAAATTTAGAAACTGTCAAATTTAAAAATTCGGTATAATAGTATAGCATTTCAATATTTATTACTGTTCATTTAGGCAGCCCATCTCATTCCCTGTCATGAGTAAAAATTTGTCAAAATATAAACATATACAATACGTTGTACCACACGAAATGTGTTCAATTGACTTAATTATTCCCCTTGATCAGGGCTTATTACATTATACGGTTAAATGGACGTCTACATGTTTCTATTCCTTCTTAAGATATAGTTCACCTCTTTGAAAATTTGAGAGGGTTGCACTGGACTACCATCAAACTTTAGAAATTGACAAATTAGAAAAAAATGTTATAATAGAATAAAACACTAATGTTTATAGGTAAAAATTTCCGTGCTCCATCTCTTTTCCTTTCATGGTATAAACCTTTGTCAAAAATTAGTAAGATTTCTTGTTCGGTTATTGATCCAATTTATTCCCTTTGATGAAGCCTTATTACCTTATATTTGTTATATCTTCGTGTACAGTTGTCAATTCTCTTCCTTAAAATATAGATATATTAATGCTCCGCTTTGAAAATTTTAGAGTAGATTTGTCCACCACTTACATTTTGAAAAATACCAGATCCTAAAATTTGTATAGTAGTATTTTATAACTCCATTATGTGTTTGGGTGCTCCATCTCGTTTCGTTTTCTGTGGTAAAAATTGCAAAAAGTTAGTGCAACCACTTCTTCTGTTATTCACCTTATTTATTCCCTTTGAATGGTTTCATTACGTTATATGATTATATGTGTGTAAAGGGGCTATTCTCAGAAGGCGCATGTGTATTAGCATAAACTAAAATTTTGGAGGGATAAATAATCCCACACCTTAAATTTAGAAATTGCCCAATTTAACAATTCTATATAGTAGTATAGGGACCTAATAAATACCACTATAATTTCGAGTGTTCCATCAAGTTTCTTTCATAGGAAAAAATGCAAAAATTCAACTTTCGGAGGTGAATAACCTAGGTGAGGTGTTAATGACTCTTTGATGAGGTGTTATTACCTTACATTGTTTTAAGGGTGTGTAGAGAGATCTATTCTCTTTTATAATATCTATGTATATTGATGCATCAATTTAGACATTTTGGAGTGTTGTTTAATACCACCTATTTAATTTGGGAATGATTAAAGAAACGAAATTTGATATATATTCTTAAAAACCCACAAACACAGTTTAGTATCTACGTCTATGAGGTAAAAGTTTACCAAATTATAAACGTAAGCCATACGTTGTACCACGTGGAAGATGTGCAATTTGCGTTATTGACCTTGATGAGGTTCAAAACATTATATGAATATTTAAGTTTGTACAGGGATCAATTTCCTTTTATAGAACACATATACTAAAGTTCAAAGTATTGTTTCATATCAATCATTATATATCAAGCTCCAAATCCTGAAACCTTAGAGTCAGAGATTTCATTAGTTTGAACGTATTAAGATATCATCATACACAAATTTGGATTATATGAAAAATTGTCTTAAGCACAACATTCAAACTTCGGTCCTCATACTAGAATATTTACATAGTTCTGCTTATTACAATTCCCGAATTAAAGTATGTACTTCTCCTAAAATGTTTTAAGAAAAGTGCGTCAATATACTTAACTTTTATCATAATAAGGCGGGGTCTCTGAGGGTCCGCAGGCTACCTTTTCTAAGTGTCAAATGAAAGCTATTGCATTCACATCTCCCGTGATTTTCTATGTGTTCATTTTTAAGAACAAGACATATAAATACAATAAGAAAAAAAATGTTATACAGATAGATTTTAAAAATATGATTATGTTCTTTATCAATATGCTGTTTATTAAAATGTCTTCACTAGATGCAACCACGCGCTGTTGGTCCTATGTGATTTTGGAAAATTGAATTTATTTTTTATACACACCTAAATATATATCAGTTTTTTCTGTTGATTTACTAACAAAGAAGGTTCGAAAGTTGCATAAAATGTGTTGGATATGGCATAAGTTTTACTGTGCGATCTTACAAATTTGCAGACACTCGGAACTAAAAGCGTTCTAAATTTGATATATCATTTTATACCCCACATACTTACCTCATCAAGAAAAGTAGTCTGACTTGTGTTTGTTAGTGTGTCAGCGAGTACCAGGTATCGCAATATGTACCTGAGAGCTTAACACACATACTACACTTACAGAATTGACGAAAGTTATCACTTTCGAAGAGTTCCTTGTCTTTTGAACTTCATCACACTCATTATATAATTTTTATTTCACATCTCATTGTTGCTCATCTCATTTCAACCTGTGAGCCTGGGGCCCACCACTGGTTGACTCGACATGGCTACTGGGAGACAACGTGTCGGACTTTCTACGGTATAGCTGGTCCTACAGTATCTTCTGCAGACTTGGATATCAGACGTAGGCACCGAGACTCACACTGTACCGACAACAGCCCGGAAAGATCACGATTTCTAGTTATAGGTCACAATCGCACACCATTTCCGAAAGGTCATTGCCGAGATAGCATCTCAGACTCTGATAGTGAGCGACTTAGAATCGACGACACAGAGTTTCCATCGCTATCTGACAGTTGAAAACAAGCAATTTATTTGTTCTTACTTACAAATTTCGACACGAAATATCAGAACGAAAAGCACATCTATCTTCAGCTCACCACATATTATCGGCAAGATCAGATCTCACAAATTGTTGCCGCCAGAAATGGGATGATCATCAAATCTCCAGATCAGCATTTGGGTACTGCTATTCGTAACAAGTTCAGTTATGAAATTTTTGGCAACAATGCATAGCGCAGTAAACTGACTCACAAGAGAATCAAACAGCCGCCTCCGACACTTCGTACACCTGCTTTCTCTGTTGTCATATGAGTTGTAAATCCTGGCCTTGCGAACGATGAGATTCTACCAGAACTCACAGAAGAAAGGCCCAAACTTTCTTAGTGAATCCGCATTCGAAACGACCGCGGTCTCACTTACATTGTCCGAGTGTTATCTCAAACGCAGGACACCATCAATCAGCTACTTGATAACGGAGATTATGTATATTGCAAACGGCATCGTGTCGAGACATCACTCAATGCACGACCAGTATCAATCCGTCGGGAGCGTTGTCAAGATTATAACACGCACACCACCGCCAAATGCAGAAATAACTTGAAATGTGGATAATGTGCTGGACTCCATTCCACACGTACCTGTCCGAACCTGCAGCATCCACCGCAGTCCTCCCCTTGTCCTGAACAACACCCGACTTATAGCTTTAAATGTAAAGCTCGACCCACACATTCACCGGGTAAACCTCAATTAGTCGCACCACTTTGCACTCAAAGTGAACACACGACCGACTCCACTTCTTCCTGCAATGTCCCACCTGATTCTCAGCCTGTTACAATATCTCAACTTCTTCAGGTCATCACATTAACGCTGCAAAACGTGCATCCTCTTCTAAGGCCGCATATACTCAACAAGTGCAGTATGCTGCCCGCTGCATATTCCATGTTACCTTCAATTTCACCTACACAGGCGAACGAGTTAACTTTCACACCACCCGTTTGGAAACATCTCTTTAAGATTATTATTTTCTCTGTAGATATCGTTATTATCTTTCTCAACATCAGTTCTCTCAATCAACATAAACCTCTCTTCGAACAACTTCTGGAAGAACATGTATCAGCGTTTCTACTAAACGAAGCGCAACTCACACATCGCATGTCTTGCAAGTTCTCAGGATACCAGATCTTACGAGCCGACAATCAAACACTGGCTGGATTTACTTCTCAGTTACCATGTCGTACCAAGCTCCTATTTCCAACCTTTCAAAATATTTTATCACAACCGTCTATTTCAAGGCTGTATACATCACCTTGGTGACCATTTACCTTCGCTCCGGAAATGAAATACCATACTCCTTTCTTCAGTATATCGCAAACAATTTTCGCCACTTCATTATCATGGCCGATAGCAACAATTATAGTAGACCCGTTTGCCAGAAGGTTCAATTCCAGGACTGGTTAAAACACGCATAAATTGTATTCTGCATAAACGTCCAAAATCAACACGTCCTCTCTCAGATACAACACCGGATGTTGTCATCACTTCAACTACCCTTTGCAGCAAATGTCATGTCGAACTCTTAGACCCTCTTGGCAGTGACCACCTTCCAGTCAAGTTAACTATCAAACTTTCTTTTCGCCTCAAGTGTTCTGTAAACATTCCTCCTAGGGAGGTTCCAAGATTTGACAAAGCTACTTGGGATAATTACAGACTTAATCACTTCTAAGCTTGAACATCTCCAGCCACCAAATACTGAGGATGAACTATATTCGGCGCTGGATGCTAGCGCCTCTTCTATTCATGCAGCATCTGCCGAGAATATACCTACCTCGCAAGTACATTCATAGCGTCCTCGATTACCGCCTGAGTTCCTTCGCATGATGTAATATGTCATTTATAGTCAAGGTTTTGAATTTTCTAAAATAATAATTGTAAATTGTAATTATCCTCGATTTTTCTGTTATTAAAACGAGATAACAAGTTTTGCACCGAATTGTAATAATCATAGTATCCTAACTGAGATTTAAATCATTTCAAGAAAAGCTATGGTTCTCAATGACCTCTGGTGGTACTTTTTGGAATGATAATTCTGTTCAAGTGCAGCGCTACCTGGGATCGTCAGATCACAGGCAGGTATCAAATAGGAAGGAAAACGATTATATTTGGTGTCAAAATTGAATATGTTTCAACCTAATCGGCTTCTAAATTAAATTAAGTGTTGATAGTGTATTTGATAAATTGTGAATATGTGAGTTTATTGCTGTAAAAAACCTTTGGTTTATAACTGGAATACCTACTGTAAGTAAATTATTTTCTAGAATTTCTCTTGGCAAGTTAGTACGCCATTTAACATTGTGGTTGTTTCTATGCTGCTATCGCTGGTCGATATTTGAATGATAATAAGTTTTATAGTTGAGTTCTCAATTTTGTGATCTAAATTAAATTCATTTTGTGTTATTTTTTGTATTCTCAAAATTTGGCAATTAATTATATTGTTTGAGTTTACAGATATAAAGTTGATAATATCCGATTTAACTCTATTATTTGACTAATGTAGAGCTTAGTTTACCTGGCGTGCTATGAGAGTATTTTTACTAGTAGCTATTGGATTTAATAAGTTCCCACTTTTGTTCAGTTACTTGAACTATACCAACATAACCATAATTTATTTTTTAGTGGGGGAATTAAATTCTCCTTCCTTCCAGCGTGCACGTTTAAGTTGTCTTTGCGGAGGCAGGTGCGCGTGTAACGTGTTAATATCCTTCCAAAATAATTGTAGTACTAATATAAATATATATTTAGAAACAGGATATACGTTACAAAACTAAATACCTGCCTGTGATCTCAGTTGGTGAGTGGGAATGTAAAATATGTTATTATTTTTGTTATATGATAGATAGAGCCGGATTATTCTGTAAAAGGGTTGCATTATAGTTAAGTAGTAAGTAAATAAAATTGTATTGAGCGTCACCGAGTGGTTCGTAAGATGGCGACCGGACCTGTTAATCATGACCTACGTCTTGAACTTGATCATTTCGAAAATGGTGATACTGGAGTTTTAGTAATTAACCAAGCTCAATTTGCAAATCCTAGTGTGGAAAATCACACTAGTGATCCTGGTGTTTTGAGTGACGCTGGAAAGAATAATACGGTAGAAAATGATTCATTTGTTATTGCAAGTGGCAATAAAAATCAGAGCGATAACGTTTGTATTAAGGCTTCGCCTAGTCGCCCGGGGGTGTCAGGTGGCCACGAGCAAACAGCAGTCGGCGGTCAAGGCCGTTCACCTCCAACAGCTGGTGGTAGCTTATCAGCACAAATACGAGCAATTCGTTCACACTTGGCTGGAACTCAGATATTTCCTTCAGAATCGGTTGTAAATAATTTCACATGCAATACTAATGCTTCTGTTTTGAGAACAGATTTAAGTAAACTTGTTACTCATTCAGCACAAAAATCTTTAAACGATTTTGCTCGTAATATACCCTTTTGTGATGGAAGCAAAGATATAGAACTCTTTCAGTTTTTGCTTTCTGTTTATAAAATTAATAAACTGAGGTTGTTTCCCTTAGAATGTATTATGATGTTGGCTATTGGAAAAACTACTGGGTTATTAAATACAGAATTACTTAAGTTGTTGGGCAATGTTAATGACTGGTTGGAGGTATGTCGTGCCTTACGAACTTCTCTGTTGACACCATTAGGCTTACGAGAAATAAATAGATTGTTTGTTGAACGTATTCAGAGCAAGAATGAAAATATATTAGAATATATCAGCAATATTTATGATGCTTATGTGGTGTTTCAAGGCACTCTAAATGAAGAGGGTATTAAAGTGAATGTTTTACAGGGTATGAAACCAGATATTAGATACGCAATCTTTAAATATAATATTCCATCAACTTATCAAGAACTTTATGAGGAAGTTGTTAAATATGTGAATTATGAAAGATCAAAATTAGTCTATGATGAAATGTGCGGGTCAAATTTTTCTATTGAGTGTAAAAAGAGAATAAAATGTTATTTTTGTGGCGGGAATCATAAGGTTATAAATTGTATGTATAAAAAGCAACAACAAAAACAACAGGCGGCCTTGATGAATAGAACGTCAACCGAGGATAATAGGAAACCTATAGCTACATTTATCGATGCGTATTTTTTGGGACGAAAGTTAGAAGGAGCCTTAGATACTTGCAGTACAGTGAATCTTTGTGATATAGACTCTTTTAAAGAATGGGAACAAAACACTAACTGGAGAGTGCAATATATTAAAGATACTTTTCGTGGAGTGGGGATTGGAAAGGAAGTGCTTTATTTAGATCAATGTGTTGTTCTACCGATAAAAATTGGTGGTTTAACTTACAAACTTAAATTCTTTTTGCATAAAAACTTGTCACCTAAGTTTATTATAGGAATAGACGGAATTAGTTTTCTTAAAGGAGCAATAGACATTAACAAGAAACAATTTATAATAGATGGTGGAAAAGTTAAAGTTCCAATAAGGTTAAATAATACCCCTACTCCTTTGAAAAATGATTCTGCCGCAGAAACTAATCATTCCAGGTCCCATAAGGTTCCGACTTCTAAATGGTTTGTGGAACATCAGGCGTATCGCGATGGTGTGCAAGCAGAAATAGGTTCAAACAGCAGAGCTACATCCAGGGCGGTGGTACATAATTTTCAACAGTCTGGTACACAGGGGGATGGATCCAATGTACGAGAGGATACGAGAACTCCTAATAGGCAGGCTACCAAGGTTTTGGTCGATCCCAAGTTGGTGAATGAAGATCCTGATTTACCAAGGTATGTAAGTGAATTGGTTGCTAATTATTCTGACGTTTTCAGTGATCGTATTGGAACAGTTAAAAACTTTGAGTATGAATTAAAAGTGACTGATGAAACCCCTATTCGAAATAAAGCATATCCGATTTCACGTAGTGAACAGAAGGAGATGGATAAAATTATTGATGATTGGTTAGAACAGAACATTATTGAAAAAAGTAATAGTTGTTGGGCTTTTCCTGCATTTTTAGTTAAAAATAAGAGTGGGGGAAGAAGATTAGTAGTTAATTACAAAGGTTTGAATGACAGACTGTTGGTTAATTCTCAATATACTCCGCTTATTGAGGATGTTATTGCACAATTATCTCAAGGGCGTATCTTTAGTGTGATCGATCTACGTAAAGCTTATCTACAACTGAAGATATCTGAGAATTCGCGCCAGTATACTGCGTTTTTGACGCACAGAGGCCTTTTTCAATTTCGTTATTTACCTTTCGGATTATCTGTGGGGTCTTACTTGTTGTCAAAACTTATGACAGACTTGTTATATCCCTTAAAAGAGGAAGGATTGGAGTGGTTTTTTGATGATGTCGTACTGGTTTCTAAAGATATTGTTTCGCATAAGAAATTGTTGACAAAAGTGTTGAATATTTTTCGTGAAAATGGTATTACGCTGTCACTTGATAAAAGTGTTATGTTTCAAACCAGAATTTCTTATTTAGGTCATATTATTGAATATAATAAATTTGAAATGGATCCTGCTCGCCTAGATATTATACGCAACTTACCAGCACCAAAAAATCGTCGGGGGGTGTTGCGTTTATGTTCATTCTTGCAATATTACTCAAGGTTCGTGCCTGGTTTTCATGAAATAATGCATCCAATAAATGAATTGAGATCTCCTAAGGTGGCATTTCATTGGGGACCCGCCCAGAAAAAAGCCTTAGATGATATCAAGGCAATGTTCGAATCCCACATTGTACTTAAATTACCCGATTTAAACCAAAAGTTTATAGTGTGTTGCGATTCATCATTAAAAAGTCTTGGAGGGGTGATCCAACAGTACGATTCAGAAGGCTACTTGAGACCTGTAGCATATTTCAGTCGAAAATTACGTCCTTATGATTATAGTAAGCCCATTTATTTGCTTGAATTGATGTCAGTAGTGGAGACTCTAGAACGATTTAAAATCTATTTACATAATAAATTTGAATTATTAGTAGATAATCAAAGTTTGTCTTATGCCCTCAAGAATATTAAACGTGTAAAAAAATATGGTAGCTTATTGCATAGGTTGTTTGCCTTTCATTTTGATGTTAAGCAGATATCGTCAAATTTAAATGTAACATCTGATTTTATTTCTAGAGTATATAACACCCATGATTTCGAATTGATTGAGAATGTACAATCTAGTGATGAGGAAATGCAAAACCTATGTATGGTAAATATGTGGGATATGCCCTATGCATCTTTATCTATTAAGTAGCATCAGTATAAAGATCCTTTTTTGTCAGAAATAATTAAAAAATTGGAAAGCAAACAACAGGTAGAAGGTTATAAATTGGTAAACGGAATACTTTGTAAGAAAACAAAAGCATATAAGAATCCCTATAAGGTTTGTGTTCCCAAAAATTTATGGAGAGTATTGTTGGAATTCTATCATGGACAAATTTTGCCCGGTGGTCACGGAGGGGTGAGCCGTACGATTGGGAAATTAGCCTCGCGCTATACATGGCCTGGTATCTTGAAAGATATTAAGGAATACGTAACCACTTGTAAAGAATGTCAATTAGCAAAAGCCGAAAATAGGAAAAAGATGGGGTTGCTAGTATCAGAATATGAAAAGACTGTAAACGGTCTTTGGTATGGAGATGTAATTGGGCCAATAACAAGATCAAAATCAGGACGTTATTGTTTAATTATAGTAGATGGCTGTTCACGTTTCGTTTATCTGGAACCTATTAAAGTTTTGTCCAGTCAAAGTATTATAAATAAGATGTATAGGTTAATGTGTAGGCATGGGTTTATACATGCTTTCGCCCATGATTGTCACTCGATTTTTGTATCTAAATTGTTCATGGACTTTTTATATAGTCAAGGAATCAAAGATATCAGGATTTCCCCTTACGCAGCCTTTTCGAATTTGAGTGAAAGATACATACGTTCTGTGAAAAATGGGTTAAAGATATTTTTCCATGATAAACAACAACAGTGGGATAAGGGCATACACGAAATTGAATTTTCACTCAATAATTCGATCCACACAGAACTAAAGTGTAGTCCAGTGGATATGGTATACGGGTATAATGTGTGTGACCCTCTTGACACTAAGTGGAATGTGGATAAAATATTTGTGGATAAGAATAAAGGTGAAATTTGGGCATCGGCGATGCGTAATATGGAGTTAGCGTGGAAGAGGAGGAAGG
The DNA here is from genome assembly GCF_964235325.1 of Thermobia domestica. Lineage (NCBI taxonomy): Eukaryota > Metazoa > Arthropoda > Insecta > Zygentoma > Lepismatidae > Thermobia > Thermobia domestica. Next base: position 266,400 of record NW_027655966.1, on the reverse strand, counting down.
CGTTATATGATAAAAAGAGAATTCCTGTTGATTATAAGGTGGGGGATAAATTATTAATAAAATCGCAAGTTAAGTCATCATTGGTGGACAAGTTTAATAAGAGCTTGGCTTATCGTTGGGAGGGCCCATACACATTGGTCAAATTCCTGGGTCAGAACAGTGTTCAAATTAGATCTGATGCTAATCCTAATGATGTTCGTAGGTCACATGTAGCCCTTACTAAAAAGTATCGAGAGAGAAGAGATATAACTGCAACATAAAAAAAAAAAAAAAAAAATCCGGCTAATTTAGAGTATCTCAGTCTGAGTGTTACCGCTTACCACAGTTTTAGTTTGGTTGTGTATTTGTTTGTGTATTATTTGTTTTGATCAAATAGTAATTGTTATTTCTATTGCAGGCCTGCAATGCCGTGTTTTGTGTATTGTCGCGACTACCATTGATGTATGTATGTGTCCATAAATAAGTTAGGTTTCGGATATTGTCAATTATTGCAGAATTTGTCAGCTGTATGTAAGTAGTATGTTTTTATTGTTTATTGCCTAAATGGATGTTTTGGAGATCCAATATTTGTAAAAAAAAAAAAAAAAAATCAATTCTGCATTTCCGAGTCAGCTAAATTTTGTTAATTTGAGTATTGATAATTAGTTTCATAATGCTTATGAGGAATAAGATTTGAAATTAATCTATCCGATATTAGACAAGATTGAAGAATAATCTAGCCTGTATTATTATAATTTATTAATGAGTTAATTGCCATAATTATTAACGGGTGATGGATTAGAAGTAGAGGTCCATGAGTGAATGTATTTTGTATGGCGATGGATGATTCTCGTTATTATTAGTATTTGATTTTGTTTAGTTCGTTTCTTTTTCTTTTTCTTTTTGGGGGTTAGGTATGAATGATGGAGTGGATGATTCAAATTAACTAACGGAGATATTATTAGTAGTTACCTTATGGCAGTTGCTTATTAAATGGATTATAATTAGGAACATTTATATTAAAAAGGTTAACTTTTTAATTCGGAAGGGCAGGATGTGTGTAATATGTCATTTATAGTCAAGGTTTTGAATTTTCTAAAATAATAATTGTAAATTGTAATTATCCTCGATTTTTCTGTTATTAAAACGAGATAACAAGTTTTGCACCGAATTGTAATAATCATAGTATCCTAACTGAGATTTAAATCATTTCAAGAAAAGCTATGGTTCTCAATGACCTCTGGTGGTACTTTTTGGAATGATAATTTTGTTCAAGTGCAGCGCTACCTGGGATCGTCAGATCACAGGCAGGTATCAAATAGGAAGGAAAACGATTATATTTGGTGTCAAAATTGAATATGTTTCAACCTAATCGGCTTCTAAATTAAATTAAGTGTTGATAGTGTATTTGATAAATTGTGAATATGTGAGTTTATTGCTGTAAAAAACCTTTGGTTTATAACTGGAATACCTACTGTAAGTAAATTATTTTCTAGAATTTCTCTTGGCAAGTTAGTACGCCATTTAACATTGTGGTTGTTTCTATGCTGCTATCGCTGGTCGATATTTGAATGATAATAAGTTTTATAGTTGAGTTCTCAATTTTGTGATCTAAATTAAATTCATTTTGTGTTATTTTTTGTATTCTCAAAATTTGGCAATTAATTATATTGTTTGAGTTTACAGATATAAAGTTGATAATATCCGATTTAACTCTATTATTTGACTAATGTAGAGCTTAGTTTACCTGGCGTGCTATGAGAGTATTTTTACTAGTAGCTATTGGATTTAATAAGTTCCCACTTTTGTTCAGTTACTTGAACTATACCAACATAACCATAATTTATTTTTTAGTGGGGGAATTAAATTCTCCTTCCTTCCAGCGTGCACGTTTAAGTTGTCTTTGCGGAGGCAGGTGCGCGTGTAACGTGTTAATATCCCTCCAAAATAATTGTAGTACTAATATAAATATATATTTAGAAACAGGATATACGTTACAATGATCAGGCGTTCTTGACAATTTTAACGAGATTACGTACGTACAAAGAACGAAGAGGCCTTACGCCATCACCGACAAGTCCAACGTATGTGCGTTGTAGCCTATAAACTTCGAAACTGGGTAAAAACGTTCAATATGCTGTACGCTACTTTACACCCTACTAAATACTGGAACATTGACTAGAAAACTCACTCGAACACCTTATCTTCTCACTGACGGTGATCAACCACTCACCTCAGATAGTGTCAAAGCTCATGCTTTTGCGAATAATTTGCAAACCACCTTCACGACATTTTCTCCTGAAAGATCAGAATGACGCCATCGTGCTTATTCGTTTAATGTTTATTCAGTACAAAACATACCTTTCCAGCTCACCACGAACTTACCACACCTATCAGAGTTCCACAAATTCGATAAGTGAAACCTCGCAAACGTAGCACTGCTCCAGTCATGGACCTTATCACGTACCGTCAAATTAAAGAGAGTTCTTTCTGTTTACTGCCCCTTTTAGCCCATATTTTCACTTTCATTTTACGTACCGGTATCATTCCCGCCAATTACAAAACCTCCAAGACTTTAATGTTTCTAAAACCTAACAAGCCAGCTACCTACCGCCCAATCCAATTAACCACTGTTTTCTGCATAATTCTCCAACGCATTTTTGTAAACATATTTCATCCCCATTTCTCTTGCCATCGTATTATTCCACGCCTCAAGCAGGTTTCCGTTCTCGTATCGGTGTTCATGACCAGCTCTTACGCCTCAGCAATCTCCTTACAAATCACTTCAACCACTCACAGCCTTCATGTTTACTTCTATTCGATCTTGAGAAAGCTTTCGATAAGGTATGGCATCTTGCGGTCTTCTTTTAGCTTCTGCCATGTAACCTAGCAATGTGCTACATATGATTCAGTTTCAACTTTCTATCACGTCTCGTTACAAACACACACACACACACACACACACATATATATATATATATATATATATATATATATATAAACAACTCCTTATCATATCCTGTCCTTATTCATTCCGGCGTTCCACAGGGCTCAGCGTTATCTCCACTTCCCTATTTGCTCTTCGTTGCCGATCTTCCTCTACTTCCTCCAAATGTACATATTTTCCAGTTTACAGGCGACACAGCCTTTCATGCTCTTGGGAAAACGATCAATCAATTGAACACAGGACGCCAATCTCCCATCGGTATCTTTGTATAGTTGTTGCTGGAAGTGGCGATTACGCCTAAATTCTGAGAAGACTCAAGCAATAGTTTTTCCTGACCATAAGAGACGGTTCCGCGTCCATAGAAACCCAACACGCCTGCACCTTTCTGTTCTTGATACTCCCATCAAACCTACCAAATATGTAAAGTACCCAGGTGTTACATTTGATACTCACCTCACAAGGCGACCTCAATTAGCTCAAATTATCACTAAAGCGTCCAATAGACTGAATCTTCGTCGCCGACTCACAGGCACTACCTGGGGCGTACAAGCAGATACCATTCTCACAACAGATGTGTTCCTAAGACCCGTCCTCATCTATGGGTTTATTGCTTGGGTCGCTGCACATTCTACCTTCTACAACAAGCTCAAAATTCTAGAACGACACGCACTAGATATTGTATGTCTTATCAAGCTACCCAGCCCTACATAAGATCTGTATGATCGCGTGTCCTTTCCTCACATCCTTTTCATATATGAGAAACCCTTCCACATTCCTTCATCATCAATAGAGTTGCTCAGAAGCATCCCCTTTTCCTCGACATTCTGCACAGTGATATCGACTACGTTCCACACAATCCTGTCCGCCACCCGCCACTCTCCCTCCTATTTACTTTATACCGTTGTTCACTCCCAACAAAACATCCACATGAAGACATCGCATATGCTTTTGCTATTCATTCAGATTCGCACTACATCTTCCCATCATACGCACAGTAATCCATCTCTTCTAACAGGGCTCATTGTATCTCTCATCATGATCCTGAGCAGCCCCAGGATCGGAAAATAACATGCATTCGCCTAACTAACTCTTCCCTTTACTGTGTTGTGTTCAGTGCACCTCACCCTCATATCCATCTCACCACCCATCCTAGTGATTATGGATAAAGGCAATAATGTCTGCTATGGTAGTACAATGCTATATAAATTATGATCAATAAAATTTATATAAATTATTAAATCACTTAGACCATCCCTGCTGACTCCTTCCCACATGACTATTCGTTCTCTTCCCGACAAAAAGGCGTAACCCTTGTAAGGGGCTAACATGCCTTCAGCGTGTTAGAATTGTATAAAAAATACCCTACATATTTAACCAGCTGGCACAGCACAGCTTTCGTAACAAGTGTAGACTGTCTTCTTTGCTTACGTGCGAATGCATGGTGGTCGGAATTCAGTTTTGGGCAACAGGTTAGGAGAGATCGGGGCTTTCACACAAGTGGAAGCCTGCTGAAATACAATATTATTGTGTGATTTTGTTTGTCATTTCTTATTTCGTTACTTTACGCTTGCTTCATACACTCCACCGTTAACTGTGTAATCTTCCTCATCGCTTATGGTATCTAGCCATGGATACCGGGCAGGTTCCAGGACATTCAGCTTTCCGTCTATCTTCTATCTCTACGAAGATAGAAAAGCGGAAGCCTCGTAGGGAAACGTCTAAAGATGAAACAAGCCCAGATCGATCTCGCTTATCTCTTAGCAGCCCAGTATCGTCGCCAAGATCACCACCATCCAAGAAACACCATACAGATGCCAATAGCATCTCTACCTGAGACGATGCACGTCTCATCATTGATGAGGATCCTCCTCTTCTACCTGCTCCAAAGCTACAGCCAGAAGTTTACAGCTATCATGCTCAACACTACGATAATAAGTGCCGGAATCCGAAACTGCTTCTTCAACAAGTTCTGTAATACGGACCATGCTATGAGATATGAAATAGCAGAAACCAAGAACGGCTTAGTCATCAATTCATCATCATCGAAATTTGCTACTACCGTCCGAGATAAGCATAGCTTTAAAATCTTCGAAAAAACGCAATACTTTCGCCACTGACAAGTAGTAGACATACTCAACGCCCACCCACACGTCAACCACCTACTATGTCGGTAGCAATCCATGGGGTTGATCCGTCGGTAACAAATGCAGAGGTTGAATATGAACTCCCAGAGGAAGCCTACTCCTTCAAGAAACGTACCCGTACTTGGAACAATCAGATGCCTCCTTACATGGTCCGGAACTTGACCACTTCGCGAGACAAGATAAACGATCTTCTGGATAATGGCGTTTTCATCTTCAAAAAGCGACATCGTGTCGAACATTCAGGATCATCAGCAACACTTCCCCTTAGTTGCGAAAGTTGCCAGGAATACAGCACGCACTCTACTCATCGCTACAGAAACCAATTCAAATGTGGTTACTGCACTGAATCCCATTCAACGCGCACCTGCACCAATTTTCAGCAAGTTCCTACTTGTAATAGTTGCCGCCAAAGATCTATTGCCACTTACAGTTATAAATGTAAATGAGCGTACTCCAGAAGAAACTAAATCATAACTAGTAGTACTATTACGTACTCATGACGCCCAGAATCAAAACAGTGGATACACCACAGGAATCTTACCAATTTGCCACCCTTTATCGATTATTAGCATTCATCACTTTGACACTTTATAATGTCCATCCTTCTGCACGACCACTCATGCTACAGCGTGTTCAACAAGCAGCTCGAAATCTTTTCCATCTCGACTTACATGCAACCTTTAAAGCGGGGGGATCCACTACGTAGTTTGTATCAGTGTCAACAGAGGTCACCTGCGTTGGTCGCTTCAAGCGCTTTTGTAGTGAGCTCAGTTGGAACTAGCTTCTCAATGTAAAGTAAGGTGTTTCCATCCCAACATACCAAATGGTTTCGTTTCGTTTCAGGAAAATACAGGGTAAATCAACCTGAAATTGGCACAGACCAGTTTTTTTTCTCACTTTGTAGATTTTTTTTCAGATTTATTATATTAACTGGCAACATCGGCGTTATCTACTTTTTCCCCTGTCTTTCGTCGATGACATTTCCAAGTGGTGTCTGTTTATTTTTATTTTTTTAATTTATTGTAAAAAATTCGCGTTTAAGTCAAAGGCTTTCATGATATTCAAGTTTTCTGCTCGATTCTAGGCAATAGGTTAAGGAATATGCTTTCAGTGTTTTCGCGTTATTTATTGTTCTAATGGAAATGTTGCACATATTTTATGTTGATCGCTTCGTTAAACCGTAAGCGTGTTTGCACACGATACCGATAAAATCGGAGGAAGCCCCGATAATATCGGTGTCGGTGTCGGCGTACTTTGCACACGTCGCCGACAATATCGGTGGAAGCCCCGACAATATCGTTGCCGGTGATGAGCGAAGTAAGCGACACACAAAAAAATATTCTCCATATATGAAAACAATAATAATAATAATAATAATAATAATAATAATAATAATAATAATAATAATAATAATAATAATAATAATAATAAATAAAATAAAATAATTGGGAATATTATTTTTTAAAACAAGGACTACAAAAACTGTTCTGAAGAGGTGTGGAGGACGGTACAAAACTTAGAAAAAATAGCCCTATGCCTAAACATGTTTAGATCTAACAGTGCCGTTTTAAATAGATGCTGTAAACATATTATTTTCGTTTCGATGAGAATTGATGCTGCTGTACATTGCAAACTATATTAGTTTTATTTTTTGTTGGAACACTGTTACATATTGTATGTATATTATTTTGTTTTCCATGCAATTAACATTAATGTCATAGTAGATTAAATGATAAGATTCGATTTGCTTTACATTGCTCCATACATACACTGGCGCAAATCCCGGGGGAATGAAAGGGACATGTCCCCTCCAATCTTGGAACTGGGGAGATTGTCCCCCCCAATAATCCGATTTGAAATGTGTTTTTTGGGAGAGAAATTTGATTGTGTCCGATCGCTAGAACGGAAAGTGAGATGAAATTAATGTCCACTCAGAATAAGCCTCAAATCTGCCCGCCTCCCAATGTTGAAGACAACTCTGCTCCCCTGATCCTCCACAGCATTGTTTCTCGACTACAGAAATAGTTTGAACATCGCTATATATATAATATGGGAACGATCTTACCCCCCCCCCACCCCATGTTGAAGACAGATTTGCGCTGTTGCATACATACCTGTCGTTTCTCGTTTCTTTTTGTCCATGAACTTAAAATCTTGGGCAAGTCTTGCATAAACTTTTCGCCATGCTTTTTGCTTTTTAATTCTGTCCTTGAAAGAGCCTGTTATCTTATCCCATATGCAAGGTCTACATTCCACAAGTTCAATATGGGTTAAAATATCGAATGGAAAAATTCCTGCCATCTCTAAAAATCTAAGCAAAACTAGAAAGATACGAATGCAATAATACACAACCTTTTCATCTAGTCACTGTAGCTAAACTGCAGAACTCTATCAGGGGGTCGATCCCGGTACAAAGGGGAGAGGGAAAACTTGGATACATAGCTTTGGTCTTTGTTTTCAATTGCCATTCCACAAATTATTTTTAAAAAGGGCGGATTTGGGATAGTTTTGGAAATGAGAGAAAAAATCTGCAACAAGTGAAGCATGAAGTCACATCCCTATTATTGAGATCACAATCAAGAAAATGCCAAATGAGTAACTTGTCCTTGGAGCTTTGGAAAGAGTGTTTGATTGTGCTGGTTTCGTTTCAAAATAATAATAATTTACTTTGACTTGTCAACAAATATTCTATTCAATCATTGCTTATTGAGTGGAACCGGGAAAAGCGATTTGCACACAATTCTGATGAAAATAAAAGAAAGTAATAATAATCAGGATTTTTTCCATATGCTTATGTTCACAGTGTATCAAACTTTGAAAATGACGCTTAAATTAATTTCCAGAATGTATTAAAATTTAAAAGCATTAATAGATTAAAAAATATACCATCAAAGAGTATATACCATTCTGGAGATTAAAAAATATACCATCAATATAAAATGTGTGAGAGAGAGAGAAAGAACAAAAATAAAAAAAGGAGTGGAAAATAATCAAGAAATTGGTTATTTAAATTTCGTATATCCTATTTGGTAATAACTATTTAGAGGGAAACCAGTACTCTTCAGACTTCCCACATTTTATATTTATTTAATAAAGGGAATTAGCTACTCCAAAACAGAGACTGTAAAAAAATAATAAGCTGTTCCGAAGTTGTTTATAGGACAAGATAATAATAATAATATTATACAATTGTAATAGAAAAAATGGAAACAACAAAATTCCAAAGACAAGAAATGAAACAAAAATACACAGCGCCTTGACACTCACTCTCTTCATCTAACCCGCTGGCCGGCCGACATTATCGGTGGCGTGTGCATCCAATCATAAGAAAACATTGCCCCCGACAAAATCGATGTCGGCGATACCGCCGACAGTATCGGGGGCTTGGCCGACAGCATCTGCGTGTCGGGGGATCGGCCGATAATATCGGTGGCGTGTGCAAGCTACGATTTGAATACATTGAAGTCGATTTCACCGCCGACATTATCGGTGGTTCCACCGATATTATCGTTGCCGTGTGCAAACGCACTAAAGAATGTGCATTTATGTCATACTGTTAAAAATTGTACATTCGTCGCATGCTTACAACGGTGCCAGGAACGTAGCTAGGAGAGGACATGGGGGCCCACGTACCCCCTAAAAGTTGATTTAGCCCTCCAAATATTTATTTAACGTTATTTATATGAAGGAGCCCATTTGCTAATATGGCTTCCCAAAATCAGAACTGTAGCTACGTTCCTGAACGGTATCAAAAATTAGAATTTCTAATGTACACTCATGTCCAAAACTATTGTCGTATGTCTATAATATGTTGTTCTAGAAATAAAATTTGATAACGAATCCGCCCAGTATTTCTTACAATGTTAGTATGTGTGTATGTGGCAAATTTCAAATGACATGTGGCAAAGACATAGACTATATGTGGCAAATTTCATGTCAAAAGAGCAGTAAATAGGTACAATAAAACGAAAATAATATTGCCTTGTCCATTTAGCAACATTTTATTTTACTAATTATAATTTTCGTATTTATAATTCTTTTCCTTTGAAATTTACCACAAACATACATTTCCCGATTATACACATAGTATCAGTATTAAAAGTAACCTGCAAAATCATTATGAAATTATATTCTTACAAGAAGACAGTTATAGATATGCGACAATAATTTTGGGCATGAGTGTACATAGACCCCCTTTGCTTGGCACAAGGATATAAAGCAGTTCTAGAGATATTAATTTGATACTATTCAAGGTAACAGTCTACTAGAGATTAATTTGATTTTAAGGTCTTCTACTTGGTCTAGTATCTAGCACACTTGCCTTCGGAGCTCGCTATCCAGGGTTCAATTCCGACAAGAGATAGGGTACAGTAGAACAATAAAAAAATGTTCAGATACCACTAAAGGTAGTAGATCTCCTGCAGCCACCATGGAATAAGAGTAAAGCGTTAAAATAAAAAAAAAATACTGATTTTCTTGATTTTTAATTTAAAAAAGATTATCCCAACTGGTCACTAACTGCCTTGTAGAATTTTATGCCTTAGCCACTAAGCTTATTTCTGAGCACGAGCGCACCCACGGGTTACTCCGCTTACACCAGACCCTCAAAAACAATAATTCAAAAGATTCCGTACACTTCCATAATAAAACCACACTTCCTTAGCAGATAAATTGTTGGTGTATTCTCATAATTTGATTTTACACTTCATCTGTACTATAAATCCTAATTAAAAAAAAAAATCTAATTCTATCATAGGGAAGCTTGGTAAAATTTTAAATAAGTATATTTTTTTCAAGTGCAGAATCGTTTCAATATCACATACAAGCACTGTCTTGTAGTACTGGACACCTCTCAATACAAAAAATTCTGGCTGCGCGTCTGTGTCCGAGTAAGTGAAGGTAAATATTTTTTTAGATGTATATAGTACTATTTATAAATGAATTCAGGGAAATCCCACACCATGAACAGTGTACCTAAGTAGCAATTTGTACCAACTACAGATCGCCAGTGGAATATTTTACCGCCACAAACCCGACTGTTCCCCTCTCGCCACCCCCGTTAAAGTCCGTCCTGGTCCACCCCTGGCCCTATTTTACAGGATGTTTTAAAACAACACTGACAACGTTTCGGAGGTGACCAAAATAAAAATTATATACCAACCTACGGTCAAAAGTGCACAGTTTTGGAGTTACAAGTTGCCGAAAACGTGAAAAAATAAATTAAAAGTCAATCCCTCCACTACTATGGGACCGATTGGAGTCGGGCCAAAACATCACTTAGAAACTAACACGTGTTCTATCCAAATATCCATGTTTCAGAATCTCCCGGAATTTGCACAAGAATTTTTGGAGAAGCAGCTGAACAGTATTCAAAAGGTTTGAAGTACTTTCAAACTGCCCCTGTAAAAACTGTTGCGCAAGTACCGGGGAATTCTGAAACATAGATATTTAGATAGAACGCATATTAATTCCTAAAAGATGTATTGACCCAACTCCGATTAATTTTATCACGTTTTCAGCAGCCTGTAACTCCCAAACTATGCACTTTTGACCATAGGCTGATCAATACTTTTTTGTCTTATTTTGGTGTTAGGAATCAAATCTCAAACGTTGCCGGTCTTGTTCTAAAACACCATGTATAACAAAGTTACTCCTTACCAAAACATTTGATGAAATCTAAAAATTGGTTTATTTCTTCATGATCGTTAGCAAAAAAAAAAAAAAGGGGAGAAATATCCATTTCATTCCGCACGCAAATGTGTACATTTGTAGGACTAACATTAAATTAAATATAAAGTGCAAAATGACTATTTGGTAAGTACCAACAACTAGTCATTTTCGTGTTCTCATTAAAAGATAAATAAATAATACATTCTGATTTTACTATGTCTAAATAAACTTCCTTTCAGGAAAAATTTATTTGTTCATGAAATAAAGAAACTCAAAATTTAGTGATACAATGTGTAAAATATATAATTTTTTTAACTTCCTCCGGGTCCATAACTGGGTAATTTGCCCTAGCCATTTAAATACAGTGCATCTTAAAACTTCCTTGACATAGCGTAACTCTGTTATTATCAACAAAATGTAAGAGGGGAACCGGTCTCCAAATATGTTTTCAATCTAAAGTGAAGGAATATTTTAAATCGGACTAGCCGTTTGGGCTGTAGTCTTTATGTGCATAATGTTAAATGAAAATGCAACGTTTCCATTAATAGAGGGACTGGAGGAGGTAAGGGCGGGTCAGGAGGTGAATAAATTTTGTAACAGTATGGTGAATGAGAACTGTGTTTTCAATGGAGGCTGACCATCGACACGTTAGCGTAAAAGACAGTAACTTCATTCACTTGTGTTGTTGATCCAGATAAATGGCAAGGTTGAATTTTCATTATTGGACGCATAAAGAGTGTACAGCCCAAATAGTAGTCCGATTTAAAAATTCCTTCACTTTTGGATGGAAAACATTAAATTTGGTGACGGTTTCCCCTCTTACATTTTGTTGAAAAACCGATAATATTTACCCTATGTTAGGGGACTTCTGGAACACCGTGTATATATACAATATATACAGTGATGTAATGCTAATTTTTTAGGTGGGTATACGCTCCATCCCTTGTCACACACACACATATTATATATATATATATATATATATATATATATATATATATATATATATATATATATATATATATATATATATACATCGGGTGTTTCAATACTATTGGTCTTTGCACTATTAAGATTTAAAGTTCAACGTTCATAAGAAAGTTATGAAATATCCTTGCTTATACGGAACTCACACTGGCTCTCTGCGCGTATCGGTTGCATAATAAGCAGGATGTGTATATGAAGTAACAAGAGAAGTCTGAATGGAGAGCTATGTTTTGGAGAACAGTTACCAAATAACTTAACCTATCAACCAGAGACTAAGAAAAAGATTACCTATAATGTTATAGATTAATGTAAGACCTTATTTAGCTCTCAGCGTAAAGTAGATCAGGCTGTAGAAGTGGCTGTACTTGTATGACTGATAACTATAAGAAGAAAACAATGACTTTGACCAATGTTGTTTCCGCCATGTTGCTCATTCCTTTGGCCCTATCTATCACTATGACACTTTCAAAGGATGTATTTAATGTATACATATCTCGTTTGAGTTAAAATGTTGAGTACATTTGGAGTAATTTAAGATTGACATTTTGAATTTTAACATTGTAGATCGGTCGCGAGCCACAGCCTACTGGCTGCTGTGATAATCAGGGCCATAACCAAGAAGAAATTAATCGCCCTCAATCTGTAGTTTGTCCGTCCTACAGCTTATAACCTCTCTCTTTCTCTCTCTCTCCCAAATTGTGTTTAGTTGGACCAGTAAGGATGGCTGGCTCGATTTTTTAAGAGTAGAATTACTCGAACAGTTATTTCCAGCGAAATTTGACCCTGGGGCCATTCACGCAAATGATTCCAATAATAATAATATAATAATAATAATAATAATAATAATAATAATAATAATAATAATAATAATAATAATAATAATAATAAATCGGTCAAGAATGTGTGAAAAAGCTTTTGCAGGTCAGCTATCCCAAGAGAGGTTTTTCTTCATTCACACCAGGCAAATGTTGGAATAGTACCTAACACAGGCCCCAAGTACTCTCCTATCCAATGCCTTTAACGAAGGACGTTATCCATATGACATCATCATCAAGCCGGAGATGTAATAACCGTTATAATGTGAAATAAATAAATAAATATACTTTCTCTGAAGTAGCTGGCAAATTAACGTGTTCTTTGGATTTTTCTTCACTATTTCCCGATGTATTTTTTCACATTTTCGTCAATGGAATTTACACAGCTATTGTCTCTTTTCCTTTTTAACTAATTTTCTAACAACTTGCAAATTGCGAAGGAACTCTTAATTAGTCAATCCACAAAGAAAGTTTAAAGCTTTTGGGATTTCCACTTCGTGAGGTAAATTTTAGACTTTCACTGAAACAGTCACTGCTTCCTTACTATTTATCGTAGGATCGTTCGTACTTTTTTTTTTTTTTTTTTTTTTTAGAATAGAGCATCATCTTTTCCTACGGTAGCACTCGCTTGGCCGTATTATACACCAGAAACGAGAAAAGGGTAGAAAACCGGGAGCTTTTTCGATTTTTTTCAAAATGTTTGGGCCCATTTATATATATATATATACAAAAATTTACTGCGTCATTATTTACTTGGCCTAGCATCATGGTTCAAACGCCATTTTCTTCGTATTACGCGCTCTTTCAAACGCTACCATCACATGTCCGTATCTGCATCTGAACCGGGAAATCGTTTCTTTTTCGAAGAGTCACCCACCTCGGAACTCTGGCCGGCCTGGGTTCACGTAGGGATATGAAAATTTCTTGGAAAATATGCTGTTATGTACACAGTACGTGTGCAAAATTTCAGTTTGATATCTTGAAAACAAAGAACAGATTTTTTTTTTTTTTTTTGAAAATCTGAAGGTGATCCATTTATAGATATACAGGATGGCCCAAAAGTAGGTATACAACCCTGCATTGATTAAATATGACCGTTTATTAAGATAGTGAGGTTATTTGCTTCGTTCTATTTCCACTTTAACGTATAAGTGAAAATAAATCAAATAAACTAGCATAAGTAAATCCTGTCTGGATAATAATAAGTAAATTATATATAATGTCATAAGTCGATCAGTACACTAGACTGTATTCCTACTTTTGGGCTACCCTGTATATACATATATTCTAAAAATTCATATAACATTACTATTTGGCCTAGGATTATGGTTCAAACTTCATTTTCTTCAGTATTACGTGTCCTTTCCAACAGTACCACCCACATGTCTGTATCGTACACATGAATCCGAAAGTTCGGTAAAAACCGGACTTTTTTCTGAAAAACCAACCTCTCGGAATATTTGCGCCCCTTGGGTCCGGGTTCAGATAGGAATCTCAAAAGAAATGAGAAATAATTAAAGATGCACACAATCCGCATGAAAAATTTTAATTTTGATATCTTGAAAATTAAGGTTCGAACTTTTTTGAAATTTTCCTAAAAAAAAAAGTCACACCCCTGCCCCTCCTTGGCACCGCCAACTTTACCATCCGGTTGCAAAACAAATCTGGGGTGTTCTTTGATCCATGCTTGACTTGAACAATAAAAAGAACCGGGTTCAATACGTGTTCAAGCGTTTAAACACAACACTACTCCATGGTACTGATTCGTACTATAAATCCCCTAAAGGGTTAATCACTACTAAGAAAATATTTTCGAAGTGACGGCTGTATCAAAATGAGGAAAGATTGCTGTGACATGCTCATACGCTACAAGTCTTTCCTGACTTGTTTTCTACCCATTCCTGTTAAAAAATTTCTTCAATTTTCTTTTTTTATCTAAAAGAAAATGAAACAGCAAAGAAAAATGTTTATTTCTACCCCGCCCTTTTGTGTGTGTGTGCGGTAGGTTGAGGAGAAACTACTACTAGTACTAGCTTGGGATCGGCGAAAATGTATTTATCGAAATCAATCGCTCCTTTCTTTTATGTCAATTGCGGCTACAAATGAGCAGTATTAATCCCAGGTTCCCTGTTGTAATTGGTGGTATTGGGAACGACGGTGAATGTTTGAAACAAGACCGACGACAGGTCATGTGTTTTGTTATTTTTGTGGAGGCCAACGATTTCTTGGAGCAAATATATTCATTTAATTTCTCTTAACTTTTAAGTAAAGACCACATTTTTCGGAACCTCCTTCCGAGATTAGAGGGGAACTGATTCCATCCCATATTGCCTTGTTCAAATTGTATCCAGTCGACAGAATGTGAATTTGAATTTGGAAGGTAGGGACAACGCATGTGACATCTTGGGGAAAAGTCACTGCATGTTCAGAGGGCTGTTTGCATTTTTTTTTTCATTCGCTCAGTCCAGTTACTCTTAGTCGGTTACCTAGAGCATTCGAAAACCGACGAGTTATCATCACTGCGAATGATTTCTATGGTAGTTTTTTTTCTTTATTTCCATAAGTGAAAAAAGAAAAAAAGTAGGAAAATTTGGGAGGGAAAGGATGGGGAAGGAAAAGAGACCAAAAAAGGGAAAATTTACAAAAACGAAACAAAACAACAACAAGAAAGAACTATAAAAATTTAAGAAAAAAGTTTGAATCTAGTTTGCTTGTTTATTGTGTATTTCTGTATGTGTGTTTGGTATCTGTGTTCTCTGCGTATTTATGTTGTTACCTTTTGGCTTCTTCTTCTTTTTACCTTAGGCTTCTTCTTGTTTCTTGCAGGTTTTCCCTGTGTTTTTAGGTTTTTCATCCATATGTTATATATATATATATATATATATATATATATATATATATATATATATATATATATATATATATATATATATATATATTTCTTTGGTATTCACCTATTTCTTTCACTGCACTAATGGTTTTCACCTGTGTTTACCACACTAACACTTGTGCACCAAAACTAATATTCTTAACACTACACTACACTGTATGCTTTTGCTGTCACTAACACTAATAATCACTGACACTTGTTTTTCACCTATATGACTTTCTATTTACATATACATTTACATATATATATATATATATATATATATATATATATATATATATAACTTCACCTTTTTGCATTATAGAAAAGATCCTAGAAAATTAGATTCCCACGCCCCCAAAACGCAAATATTTTAAAATAATTTAGACATCATTCGTGGTAACAGCCTGACGACCAGCTGTTTAGTGAGATTTTTTTTTTAAATAAAGTAAATGAAAAGCAGTTGTTTGTTCCAATGAATTGAGTATACTATTGATCAAATGTAGCGTATACCCGCGTACTTCCTAAATTTAAATGGCTATACGACAGTTTCCAAAAATTAGAGGTGGGTATACGCCGTATACCCGCGTATACCCTCCATTACATCCCTGAATATATATATACAATGTGTATGTGTGTGTTGGATTATATACAATTCCTTCATTTGAGTTTTAACTTTTTCCTGTCCCAGATTTGCGAGTGATGGGGACGAGACGAGACGAGACAAAGACTTTTCATTACAAAATTCGAGACGAAACAGAGTTCTTGCAATAGCAAAATTGTATATTTTTCGAGACGAGAAACCAATTTCACGACATATTTTCGAGACGAGACAGACTCTAATCTTGTCTCGTGTCCTTCCCTACTTCACGGTTAAATTATCACTAAACATAATTATCAGTATGCGAAAATTAGCTTTGAATAAAACCTGAAATTAGTAATGTTACCTTGTTTCGGAGAATTTAACAAATATCACTTTGACTCACCATATATACATATTATAATAAGAAGATATAAATTCAAGCCAGTAACTAGGAAATCAGCCATGTTTCATCTTTGTAAATTGATAATATCACAGTTATTGAAATATAACATAAAGAAAAACACAAAATATTTTTTTTCTTTCGGTATAAGATTTCGCTTACATCTCTTTCTCTGTTCAAGACATAGTTTGTTGTGAGTTTCGTTTTGTTAAAACCTGAGTTCTGTTTGCAAAATTAAAGTCACAAACTACCATTTTGTGTAGAGCTTTTTACACAATTGTTAAATTTTATACTTATAGAATTTCCTCTTTCTTTATTCTTATATCGTGTCAACATGCTTGAAATAGAAAAGTTGTGTTAATTTTTTCTCTCTCTTGAATTTTCTAAGGTAAATATAGACACACACTTAGTGCGTTTGCACACGCCACCGACACGCAGATGCTGTCGGCCAAACCCCCGATATTGTCGGCAATATCGCCGACACCGATTTTGTCGGGGGCAATGTTTTCTTATGATTGGATACACATGCGGCCGATAATGTCGGCCGGCCAGTGGGTCAGATGAAGAGAGTGAGTGACAAGGCGCTGTGTATTCTTGTTTCGTTTCTTGTCTTTGGAATTTTGTTGTTTCTTTTTTTATTATTATTACAATTGTATAATAATATCATTATTATCTTGTCCTATAAACAACTTCGGAACTGCTTATTATTTTTTTGCAGTCTCTGTTATGGAGTAGCTAATTCCCTTTATTAAATAAGTATAAAATGTGGGAAGGCTGAAGAGTACTGGTTTCTCTCTAAATAGCTATTACCAAATAGAATAGAGGAAATTTAGATAACCAATTTCTTGATTATTTTCCACTCCTTTTTTAATTTTGTTCTTTCTTTCTCACACACACACTCTCTGATGATATATATTTCTTTTTAATCTACTAATGCATTTAAATTTTAATACATTCTGGAAATTAATTTAAGCGTAATTTTCAAAGTTTGATACACTGTGAACATAAGCATATGGAAAAAAATCCTGATTATTATTACTTCCTTTTATTTTCATCAGAATTGTGTGTAGATCAATTTTCCCGGTCCCACTCAATAAGCAATGATTGAATAGAATATTTGTTGACAAGTAAAAGTAGAATTATTATTATTTTGAAACGAAACCAGCACAAACACTCTTGGCAAAGCTCCAAGGACAATTGACTCATTTGACATTTTCTTGATTGTGATCTCAACAACAGGGATGTGACTTCATGCTTCACTTGTTGCAGATTTTTTCTCTCACTTCCAAAACTATCCCAAATCCCTCATTTTTTAAAAGAATTTGTGGAATGGCAATTGAAAACAAAGACCAAAGCTATGTATCCAAGTTTTCCCTCTCCCCTTTGTACCGGGCTCGACCCCCCTAATAGAGTTCTGCAGTTTAGCTACAGTGACTGGATGAAAAGGTTGTGCATTAATGCATTCTTACCTTTCTAGTTTTGCTTAGAATTTTAGAGATGGCAAGAATTTTTCCATTCGATATTTTAACCCTTATTGAACTTGTGGAATGTAGACCTTGCATATGGGATAAGATAACAGACTCTTTCAAGGACAGAATTGAAAAGCAAAAAGCATGGCGAGAAGTTTATGCAAGCCTTGCCCAGGATTTTGAGTTCATGGACAAAAAGAAACGAGGAACGACAGGTATGCATGCAACAGCGCCAATCTGTCTTCAACATTGGGAAGGGGGGGGGTAAGATCGTTCCCATATATATATATATATATGTATATATATATATATATATATATATATATATATATATATATATATATATATATATATATAGAGAGAGAGAGAGAGAGAGAGAGAGAGCAATGTTCAACATATTTGTGTAGTTGAGAAGCAATGCTGTTGACGATCAGGCGAGCAGAATTGTCTTCAACATTGGGAGGCGGGCAGATTTGAGGCTTATTCTGAGTGGACATTAATTTCATCTCACTTTCTTTTCTGGCGACCGGACACAAATAATCAAATTTCTCCCCCAAAAAAAACACATTCGGATTATTGGGGGGACAATCCCCTCAGTTCCAAGATTGGGGGGACATGTCCCCTTCACCCCCCGGGATTTGCGCCAGTGTATGTATGGAGCAATGTAAAACAAAGTTAGTAATTCGAATCTTATCATTTAATCTACTATGACATTAGTGTTAATTGCATGGAACACAAAATAATATACATACATACAATATGTATCAGTTTTCAACAAAAATTAAAACTAATATAGTTTGCAATGTACCGCAGCATCAATTCTCATCGAAACGAAAATAATATGTTTACGACACCTATTTAAAACGGCACTAATCTAAACATGTTTAGGCATAGGCCTATTTTTTCTAAATTTTGTACCATCCTCCTCACCTCTTCAGAACAATTTTTGTAATCCTTTGTTTTAAAAAATAATTTTCCCGATTATTATTATTTTTTTTATTTCTTTTCATATATGGAGAAGAGTTTTAGAAAAACAGTGCAGAATATACATTTTGTGTCGCTTACTTCGCTCATCACCGGCAACGATATTGTCGGGGCTTCCACCGATTTTGACGGTATCGTGTGCAAACACGCTTACGTGTTCCTACCTAAATATATAATTGACAATTTTGTTCCACGAAATCTATTACGTTTTCAGAACGTTATTACTAACATTATTATTATTATTATTATTTTAAACACATTTGTCTTGAAAATTATTAATTATGTTGTACGTAAAGCAGGACTGTTCTATGACAGCAGGTGGACGCTAGAAAGAGCAAAGCCAACGAGAATAGCATCAAACCCGCTATGGTATGTTCCAAAATCATCAAGGTTGCAAGTGTTTGTTGTTTGTAATGGCTATATGTAGCTATATATTTTATGGATTTATTAGAATGCCACGTGACTTTGTAACTACCTGTAGAGCCACTACCCTTTTTTTAAACTTTGGAGTCTTTAGTCGCTACAGTTCTTTACTTAGTGCGTTATCTTGCTTTTAAAAATGTCCAAAATATTACGAGAACTAAATTATTAAAGCAACATTTCAAAATAATAATAATAATAATAATAATAATAATAATAATAATAATAATAATAATAATAATAATAATAATAATAATAATAATGACAACATAAATACATATATTGAACACACACTGACGATATTGAACAAAAAAAATAATGTTTACATTTACTGTAACAACAAAACAGCACAATATAGGGATACAAATAATAATAATATAAAGAAGAAGAAGAATACTTGTTGGAATTACAAATAGTAATGTTTGAGAATAGGTCGTTCCAAACATGTAAAACATACTTTGCCTTTCTCACTTTTTCCCTTTTTTATTTGTACTATTTTCTTTGCTTTCCTTTCTCCTCTGGATTTCCTCCTGGGCTTTCACTATGTAGTCGGGATCTCTACATTTCATTCCACGTGGGATTAACGGATCGACAATCTCTGGTAGCATGCATTCTTTAAAAAAACGACAGAGTTTAGGAAGCATAATATTCTTCCATAAATCTTCATTCCTTACTACCTTTTCAATATACAGAGGTGTTTTGTCGTCAATATACACTACCAAATAGCACTTATTTAGTTCGACAATGTTCAGCTGTCCCTGAATTTGGTAGTAGTAATCACTATTTTCTTTTAGTTTCAAGCTTCCATCTGGCTGGACAAGTAAGAAAAATGCCCCTTTCCTCTTTCTTATTTCTTCTTGAATATCTTTGTTCCTGAGGGAAGGAACGCACTTGACTTCCACTAGTGCATTCTCTTCAACTACATACCCTGTAAATATGCAGATAATACCAATTATAATATTAATTATTACTTTGTGACGATTAAGGTGTTGCATATGAAAAATTAGTATCCTCCCTATTTCAAATTTAGTCAAAAAGTAAAATTTGTTCGACACTGGTTCAGGAGAAAAGACATAACTAAAGGCAAACTGCAACTCTTCAATCAAATTAAACTCTCGTGAATTACAAATTATGGCCAATATCTTTCCCTTGCAGTTCCAAAATCATAACTATTTGAAGTCATATTGGTACGAGAACTGGGTGTGAACGTTTGCACAGAATCACATACATAAGTCAATGTGTGTTATTGAAGAATGGAATACTAAATTATTTGTTGTATAACTACGCGTATTATAAAAATCGCCTTGTAAACGTTGAAGTTTATTCAGGAAAAACAATATTTTTTTAATGTTTAGGCTTACTTCTAAGATTTATGTAGAACATATTTCGAAATTATTAGTGATGATTGGGGTACTAGCTAACACAAAGTTTTTCTACCTCTTCCGTCATTTCACCATTATCATCCCTCTCAACATCATAATCTCCTAGTCTTAGTGTATAACGTGAGATAAACTTAAAAAAAAGAAAAGCTTTAAAAAAAAGAATGAGACAAGTCACTTTACTTTTGGGTAATATGTTGAAGTGTTTGTTCTACAAGTATAATTTTGCTACGTATTTGAACTGTAATAATATCCAAAAGCGTTTATCGGTGAAGAGAAAAAATGATAATAAATAAAGGGAAATGTGTAAAAATTTCCAGTAGGCAACTACGTGTGATCTCAGCGTGTATCTTCGTATAACAGTAAATCTCTAATAAATGAAGAGATAGAAATAATTGCATGAATAGTTCCTTTAAACTCTCTTATTATAGTAATCGCAAGGAGTTGTGAAGCTTGAGGTACCGGCCAATAGAACGCAAGGGTGCATTACGGTTGTTAAGCCCCACACAAAATTTTTTATGAGTGTCTTCTCTCGAAAGTATTGTTTATGAATCTTTGGGTGTATCAGAGTTGAACCACAACGTTTCTATTTCTGATGTAAATCCCAAGCTTCACAAGTCGTTGCGGTCACTATAGTACGAATATAACAAGTAATGTAATGCTAAAATTTCTGGTAGGTATACGTTCGACCGTTTTAAAATATGCAGCGTATACGGAAGACTACTTGGCGTGTCATACATATTCCAATATATATGAGGATACGATGGACTCGAAAAAAAAATCTGTATAGTTCCGTATAAGCCACATTACATTCCTGTATGTAACGTCAAATCTTCGAAACTCGATTAGAAGGGAATACTTAGAAAAAAAAAATACAGTTTCCAATCACGCATTGGTTGCCTGAATCGTGGGGTCCGAGGGCTGCAGCCCCATATCCCCCGTAACATGGGCTCCTGGCAGAAGTCTTGCAGATAAAATAAATTAATATAATTATTATTATTGAAGATTTGAAAGTTCAAAGCAGTATCTGAAATCGCGGAAATAGTCAAAGAGGATGTACAGTATGAGTAACGAATGTGAAGGAGGGGGCCGGAGGAGTGAAGTATGCAAGGTTTACGAAGGAAGGCGCCGGGTAAATACGGTTGGGAACCTCTGGAAAACAGTCATATGATAAACAGGAATAGTAAACTGGTTAACATTTTCTGAAAGACGTAAGTTAGGCCACCTAACTGTTCCTTCCAGGGACATATTTAGGGGAGCTATTGGGCTCAAGGCCCTCCCTAAATAAATTCGTTATCATTTTTTCGCGTTGCACATATACTGCTACTTACTGGCCCCTCAGTCGGCTACGAATAAACGGAAATCAGAATTACGAATATTTTACAGCAGCTATAACTTTTGCTTCTAGTTTTTATTATGAAAGCAGTAATTTTTGCTTCCCCAAACTTTTTAAATATCAATATCAAAAATTTACAAAGAAACGGAGCCATAAAAAACGAAACTACGAACAAAACTTCAGAGAACAAAATCCACCAGAAATTTTATAGGATAGGACGATAGCCCATCAAACAGGAAAAACCTTTGGTCAGAGTTATAATGGCGAAGGAGCGACCGCGTTGTGAATTCAAAATTTATTGTACTTAATTATTCAATTTTATATAGAAAAAATAACATTCGATTTTTTAAAAGAAGTAAAACGCACATTATATTTGGAAAAAATTTTCAACAAAAGCAACATTTCTCATTTTTTCTTTGAACCGACTATAGTAGATAATATTAATAAATACATGTCAGGTAAATTGTATTTGTTCATATGGGCTACTGTTGAATCCAATACTGGAATCGATACTGAAAGTACACAAAATACTTTAGAGTAAATAACCTATATCTGTAGGTTCTTAGTTCTCCCATGTCCACGCATTGAAGTGAAGTAAATTGATAGTAGGCTTTATCTCATCTATTTCCGACTTGAAAAGTATGGGTCAGGTTTCTAAGTACGAGATGGTTGTATACAGAAAATAAATAAAAATAATTTTCATTCGGAAAGATTTACTAATGAAAAAATGTTCTTACCATCAGGACTAGCGGCCAAAAATCCGTGTGTGAGATCTATGTACAGTCCTCTCTTTTGTATTGTCCAGCCTTTCTCAGCCGCAAGCCTTCGGAGAGCCACATGTTCATAATTCCTCCCATATTCCATGGCTGGTGTACATACATTTCTTTTGTAAAGTACATCCTTTACCAATGAATGACAGGCGGTGTTATCTTTACGCTTAATTACCCTACCAAACATAGACGCTGTTAGTCTGTTACGACGCTGCTCCTCGTAAACTAAGTTGCCGTGCTGTCCTCTAGAAGAAACTTCTATATTTGTTCTCTGTTCTGTTGTAACCTAATAATAATAATAATAATAATAATAATAATAATAATAATAATAATAATAATAATAATAATAAGTTAGTTTCGTTTCACAGTGTGAAACTATGGCAGACTTACAAACTATGCAAATTCAAAGCAAAATCAAACAAATTCGAGATTGAATCGATTCCCGGAAACCACTTTTCGATATCTCTTACCGTTTTGGCTTAAAAAAGGATTGACATAGTAAGATGCTAAATCAGTTAACGAAAGCTGCTATTCGCTATCTACTTCCGTTTTTGATTTATGCGCAATTATAATTTTGGCTCCACAAAAATTCAATTGAAACCTGAAGTAATATAAATTTGTACCAGTTCTAGTTTTAGTAGAGAGAAATAAGTGGGCCTATTATTCTTTCTTCAAACGGTGAATCATTTGTTGAAAACAGTTTATAAAATATTAAAATTTCATTGTTTTGAATTTATAGAATTTTTAAAAAGGCCTATTTTTGACCGCCCATTGCGTATTTATTGAATATTAAAATTATATTACATGAGTATTTATTAAACCAAAAATTCATTTTAAAAAAATAGTATAGCATAATTTTTTTTTAAACATTACTTTTCAAACATTCATTGAATCACTAATATGAAATATTTACACTTTTTATGCTTGTTATTCAATGGATATTTAAGAAAAAAATATTTATGCTTTATTATTATTATTATTATTTTGTTTGTTTTTTTGAATAAGTATTCATAGTAACATAATTTCAGTATCCAATAAACATGCAATGGGCGGTAAGAAATAGGGCTTTTCACTATTTTATAAGTATTAGAAATCAAACAATAATGCAATTTCAATATTGAGTATAAAATAAATATTCCAAAAATATTGTTTCAACTTTCAGTGCTATTAAAGGTATAAAATAAATGATAAAACGAACTTAAAGTAAACTTTAAAAAAAATTCAAATAATTTAATATGGTTTAAGAAATGAAAACTTACGTCGTATGTTTTGAGCTCGGCTTCACAGGCTGATTGAAGCGAAGTCGGAGACAGCGGTGGTTTATCCGCGTCCGGCCCATAATCTCTGTCCTTTTCTGGTGGAAGTTCTAATTTTCTTCTTACTCGTCGTGAACGGGAGTGAGAACGCTTGCGGCTTCTCTTGTTCATAAATCTCCTGAAATACATTCCAGGACTATTTTCTATCACAGATTTCCAAGGACTACGGTGCCATGCTGCTTTTTTGTTATATGATAGTCCTGTAACATAGCATCGGCGCTGGAAGGCACCGCGATTTGTCAAATTAAGCCTCTTACCAGCATTGAACTTTGACAGAAGGCTCATATACAGCTCAACCCGATTAGTTGTTTCGTTTGGAACTAATCGGTCTGCCTTTCTTATTAACTGGTCTACAGCAGCCATAATGTGGTAATACAATCCGGCCTTTTCTAAATCTGGAACTAAGTTTCTATCTTCTTTTTTTGTACAAAAGTACTGTTTGCACTTCTCGTGGTTCCCAAATACGTGCGATGGACCATTTCGCAGGTCATCTCTAAGATCCTGCACTGAACACTTCTGTTTTGCATTATAGGATATAGCTCCCCGAGCAGCAGCGGTTAGACGTGGAATTCTATCTCGCAAAATTGTTCTGGCTTGCAAGGGGAAACTATTTTGCATACGCAGCTTGTGGAGCGCACATGTATAATTCCGCACACAATGATTTGCGCATTCAACTTTCGTGACTTGACGTCCATACGGCACCTTTTCGATTATCCTGGAGTGAACGCTGGAGTCGCCATCTGCCACAAATCGTTTGTAGCGAAGCGTATGCATTTCTTGGCTCTTGCAAAAGCCTTCTACGATTATGTCAGCTTCCATCGACGAAGATGAGGATGACCAGTTGCGGTAACATCGATGGTCGCTTGGTTTTTTATTTCTTGATGACGCTGCAGCGCACACTGAACAATATTTGTTTCTCACTCCCAAAAATAATAGCTTGTTAGTTTCTTGACCAATAATACATGCCTGGAAAAGATAATATATACAACAATGTAAGTAAAATTTAAGTATTAGCAACATTATGCACGATAAAACGTAAAACGTATTCAAATTTAACAAAACACAGTGTAGACCTTAGAGCGTTTGCACACGTCCACGGCATTGCTGGCCCAGTACCGACAATGCCGGAACCGGAACCGAGGATGCTTTGGACACGCGGCCGGCAAAACCGGTTCCGGCGCTGCTTTGCCCACACATCCCGGTAATGCCGGTGCCAAGAAGTAGTTAGAATTTGAACGTGAAGGATAGAACATGAGTCCAGCAATAAACAAACGACATCTCCTTGCCTTGATGTACGTACGGCGAAGAAAAAGGAAACAAAGCAGTACTAGAAAGATTTGGATCCATCCATTGTTGACAGTGCGTCATGTGGAAGGTTCGTTTTATACATCATATGAAAAGATGCGGAAATATATTGAAACAGGCTGAGATCACGGTATTTAAAATACTACTACTACTACTACTACTACTACTACTACTACTACTACTAATAATAATAATAATAATAATAATAATAATAATAATAATAATAATAATAGGAGGTTCTGAAAAGGCAGCATTGCGGTTGCATATTCACTCAGTCCACAATCGTTCTATGGAACAAATGCCAGACTAGACACAGAGTACATGAATACTTTTATAATGATCTATAGGGTAAACCAGCATGCAACCACAAGACTGGAAGTTTTCTTGTTCTGCTGGTGCTTTTTCAGTTCTTTCTGTAGTTGTGTTGTAGTTTTTATTTACTTTAATTGTATTTACAACCTTTGTTTCGCTTGGGAATTCCTACTTTTTCGATTATGATGGAGATTTAAACCCTTGTTTTCTTATTATGAAGGTTATCCATACTCTACATACTGAGTTGCATAATTAACAGGATAAACAATAGGCAACTACCCTAGATTTATGATTTCTTCATATCTCTATTTTGTTCATTTTCACCATGTTGATTTTTTAAATTATGATTTCATATATGCTAAGACATATTCTCTATCGAAACGAATCCAACGACCCCTTTGTTTAAATTTCTGCTGTAGAAGATAACAAATTAATATACACACATACATCTGTGAAACTTATTTTCCGCGTTGCCATATTTAGGTCATTCAAACAAGATCCGAAATTCCCTTGCTGAGAATTTATGTAAATAGCAAGCCGCTATGTTTGTAGTACTCACAGTCATTTTGATTATTTCATTCTTCATTATATATTAAAGTGATGTAAAAAAAAATAGAAAAACTGAAGTAAAATAAAAATCTAAATAGAGGAAAATAAACAAGAATACACAACGCCTTGCCACTCACTCACTCACTGTAGCTAGATTGAAGAAATCTATCAGCAAGGCGACTCCGGCATTACCGGGAAAAGTATTGGGATGCTTTACTTGGGATGCCTCTCGTAAGCCTCTGTAAAATCATGATACCCTTTCCCCGTAATATCTATATTATGTTCCTTACTGCAAACTTTTTTTCATGCTTACACTGTTCGTTTCATGCAAAAGGTTTATGACAGAGAAATAAATGTGGAAAACTTAGTAAATAAAAAAATAACTAAAAATCAATGGTAAAATGGAAAAACATCCCTAAGAGCAAGGAATCGTGAAATAATATTTATAAAGTATTGAAATTTCATTTGTTTCTGGATGTCAAATATTTATTGAATATTGAAAACCGGCCTATTTTTGATCACAGATTGAACATTTATTAAATATTGAAATTATGTTATTATAAATGACACTTTTCTCTTTGGATTTTAACCGCTTCAGCAGACAAAGCTCAGGCCAGGAAGTTGACCATAAAATCGCAATGAAACTGGATTTTTTTTTTTTTTTTTTTGTGCGAAGGGAACATGTGTAGCGTTGTTCTTTCCTGTACCTCTGCACAAGAAACAGAGCAGGCTTTCTTCTAAATTGAATAGAACAGCGGTACTTCAAATATTGCGAATGGACGTTTCTAACTGCTCTTTCACTTTCTCGAATGATTACCGACGAACTGTACATATCCCTACGCAAGTTTTGTGTGTGTGCATAAGTCACTACTCTGAAATCTTTCGGGCTGTTTATCACAATGGAAACAGGGAACGCGGCGTATAATGTGTAGTACTGTATGTTGTATGTATTATTGTAAGTGACCTGCTAGGAGTAAGATTGTAATTCCTGGAATAAACTAGACGATGGAATATGACAGCTATTGTCACGGTCGAGATGTAAGAGTATAAAAATAGTTCGTGCCGGCAGGGTCAGAAACAAGAGATTGTCTTTTTTTCCCCCACCTATCCCAGTTGGGGAAGGAGGTGTTTGGAATCTTGGCTAAGATAATTGCCGCTAGTCTAAATTGTGAATCTGCTAGTACAAACAATGTACTGGAAAAGGAAAAGGTATTGTGGTTATGAAATTTCATCCCTTCACTTCAGCTGTTGCTTCTGGCAATGAGATAATATCGAGTTCGCAGAAGGAAGTCTGCAAATGGGGACAGCTCTTCAATCTTCTCTTTCGTGGTCAATAAACCCCCACCCCATTTGCAGTGACCTTCACAAAAGAGTATTTCTGCTTCAGAAGAAAAATAATATCCATTCATCTGTGAAAGCTTTCAGGAATGTTTCGGAGCTTATTTGGTTGTTTCATATGAACATACGTATTTCGCGAAAAATTCACACAGCCAGGAGTGGAAGCGGAAATTATTGAAAGCCCTGTTTTTGGCGGGAGGTGTTCCCAACCTCCACAGAATGTATACTAACAAAAATTATATTACTTGTGCTCATAAAAGAATGCCAAGTTGAACTTTTGATTTTATGTTTAGCGTTCCTTTGAGCAGCGAGGCTACATGAGACGTAGATATACAACTCCTGAAATCCGAAGATTATCGTTCAATGCACTCCCACTGGAAATCGAACACGGGATCCCGTTCACCAAAGTCGCGCATAATAGCCATTAGACCAGCAGGGAGGGTCACCCCAAATAGAACGTGGATAGCAAACAAAACAATTCATTTCCCATCTTCACAATGATTGGTAGGGTGAAATTAAAACTTACAAACATTATTTTAAAAAGAATGTGGTTAGTTGAATATATAGACAAAATATTCGTCGGCTTCACCCCTAGATCTCCCAGTTTGCTCGGTTTACGGCCTCTCAGTTCATGAACCTAGAACCATATTTAATTTCATTTGGGGCTTCGCCCACAGCCTCCCTTATCCCTTTTGATCGGCCAACGGCCTTGCATCTGATAAACTTGCAAACACACCGAATTTCATTTCAGATCCGGAAAATCGCTCCGTGTACGGCCTCGCATCTTATTAGGCGTTTACTCGACCTATGGCATCGTACCTCATAATCCTGCAAGCATATTGAATTTCAGTTGAAGTTGCCAAAGGATTAGCTCCAACCCAGGTTTGCAGGTTGAGTCAGGTTCAGTACGTGGGGGCTTCGCCCTCAGATCCAGGGGCGTAAATAAGGGCCCCGTAGACCCTGCATTGCGGGGGGCCTCAAGCCATCAGGGGCCCCAAAATCGTGAAGTGGGAAGTAGGGAAGGGGGCTCACTCCACGCTGTCTGCGGGAGGGCCCCCAAGCCTTTAGTTACGCTACTGCTCAGATCCTCTACATTTGCTCTTCATATCATACACCTGCACATTTCCCGAATTTTTGTTCAAATTCCAAGTTTCATGTCTCTAACATGCCGGGGTTCCGAGATTTGAACATCTTTTCTTCCCGCCTCTTTTCTTTCCTTCTAGGATATACATAAAAACGCTTAATAAGTATCTAATAATCTCCATTGAAAAGTCTAAATACCACATCCATGTTCCTAACCTTCAAAGATTCCAAGATATCGACATCTTATTATAAGAATTACAATGTAGCTCTTTTCTTCTACTTTCACTAAAATATAAAAAAATGCCGAAACATGTGTTAATTTATTTTAAATGGGAAATCCCAATACCAAATTTCAAGTCTCTAACCCGGAGTGAACATCTTACTATAGTAATTATAATCCACGTCCATTTTTCTTGCCGCCCTTTTTCTTCCCTTCTGGGCCATATTTAAAAAAAAGCACTGAAATACGTGCTACATTATTTTAAATTAAAAGTCCAAATACGAAATTCTATGTTTCTAACCGTCAGAGTTTCCGAGATATTGGCAAGATACGAATTGCAACTCCCATTGCATTTTCCTTTTCTCCCCTTCCTATTTTCCTTTCCCTTTCGCCATTTTCCTTTTCTTCCCCCCTCTCCGTCCCATCTAATTAAAACGTCACAAAACGCTAAAAACATGTCAAATGATTTTCAATGAGAAATGCAAATATCAAATTTAAAGTATCTAACGTCACGAGATTCGGATATATTTCCATTTTATTAAAATATTTCAGACACCATTTTCCCTCCATCCCTGTCGCATTTCCAAAAATCATTCCTTAGTAGTACTCTACGTCACAAATCCTATGTATTGTCCTAATTTTTTTATTTTGACTTCTATATGGCTTAGTTTTTAATTCCTTCCTATATAAGTCATTAAATTTGTATAACTATACTCACCACTCCAGAAGCTGCATTGTATCCATGTCCATAACTTCTTTTGCTCCACCCTCCGTCCACGTATACAGTTATCCATGGTATACCATCTGGATCTACATGGCCCTTTCCAATCGCTAATCTTCTTTCTTCCTCTCCAGCTTCTTTCATCTGACTCCAAAGAGAATCTGTCCACACCTACAAAAGATATACATTGTTTTAGAAAACATGACATATCGTTATTTTGTTCTAATTTTGATTCATTACAAATCTCATTACCCATTTACTTTCTACTTTGAGTGATATCAATAACGAACAAGATAAATTTCCCTAGTCATCGAGAATGTGACTCAGTTTCTCTATGATTGTGCAAAAACTATACGGATAAATAGTTATTATTTGTCTCTGCATGCTTTGTCTGGTATGCATTGCAAAGACTAGCAGCGTTCAGAAAATATCAGTTTGAATTTTACTTTGTATAAATGTAGATAGCGACTGAGGCTTCACCTCTTGAATCCCACATATGCTCACTCTCCGATCTCGCATCTCATAAACATAAAATCATCAATGTTTGGTTAGCCTACGGCCCCGCACCCCTGCAAGAGTGCTGAATTAAATCGAAATACCGGAGGATTTGTTGCAGAACGGTTTCTAAAACTATTTCCTTGTGGCCAAATAGCGTTCTCGCTTGCTGTGTGGGAGATTCGGGTAATATTTCGTGAAAGATCAATGGTTTGGATTTCACGTTAATTTACAGATTAAAGTCTCGTATGGCTCCGGTGCGCAACCATCTCATCACACACACCATAAAGTATTCTTGACAACATCAATATGAAAATTCCACGAGAGCAGCAAAACGAGTGTGATCCACAATTCGTTATATGGCGGGTTACGTAAGCTGAGGATCATAGCGGGACCATATATATAAGCGCCGAACTCCTCACATCAAGGTCTCGCTCGCTCAATTTCCTTGTGATTAAAGTTATTTTATCATTTTCTCCAATGGAGTCAGCGATTGAAAATAAGTAGATTTTAACTACGTACGTTAATTGTAATAAAATTTGCTTGTTAATATATTATTGAACCATTTATAACATCTTTTTTCCATTATTTTGAGTTGAAATTGCAAAATTAAAAGTGTGGTGAGTTCAAAAATCTTACTACACCCCACCCTTCAACAGCTGCTCATGTTGACCCCATTTTGTTTAACCCTAATTTATCCTGCATTCGCATTTTGATATGAAATTTATTCACCGATCCTGAAGGAGACGGTGATGATGATAATGAATGAAATGGTTGAATGAAGAAAGTGGACGAAAGAAAAGAACCCCCATGTAAACCCACGCAATGATATCTGTCCGTTTGGCGCGAGATGGGATCAAATCAGGAAACCCACGTACCAGATGAACGCTCTACCATCCACCACGACTCAAATATTCGCAGTTAGGCGGCGAATTCATGCTTTCTTTCAGACTCCCCCGTTCAATATGAAGTGGTGATGAATTTATTTGTCATTAATTTATTTACAATTCAAAATTAGCCGCTTGGGAGACCCATTTATATATTTTTTCTTATGAGATCGCGTTAGTTCAGTGGTGGAACGCTCACCTATAGCGGAGGGCGACCCTGCTTCGATCTCGGTCCCACCAATGTGGACTTTATGGTGGACAAACACCGCGTAAGTGTTTCCTTTGGAGTTCTCTAATTTCCCTCCACTTCCTTCATCCCACCATTATCGCTTATTTAATCATTACCGCCTTTCTTAGTCGCGGTGCAGAAAAAAAAAAGATTTTCTCAAAAGCAAAAGTAATTTATTATAAATCCGTCATATTTGATCGCTATCAAAGCTGAAATAACCGATTTATGTGCTTTATGTGTTTTTTCTTTTTCTTTTTTTAACGATTAATTTACGTTTTCGAGTTTTCCACATTTTTGGCAATTGAAACTACTACGTTGCCCTTGTAACCAGGTCAGCAACTAGAAGGGGGCAAGGGGCCAGACCTCCCTAAATTTTTCATGGCTCGCAGATCTCAATGCATCGTATACTATATTAACACAAAAAATCATGAATTTATATATTTGTAACAATTATTTTAAGACTTGGGCCCCCCTAACATGTTTATGGCACCCCCAGACTTCTATGGCTGGTTGCGGGCCTGCTTGTAACTAAGATTACTTTCATTGCGCAAGTGCTATTATGATAAAATCTTCTATACAGAACTATATAAATACAACTATTATATTAGCCACTTGTGATATTGTTGATAAGTAGGAAAGTATATTTTTCAGTTTTTTTTTTTTTTTTTTTTTTTTTTTTTTTTTTTTTTTTAGATCAAACGGATTTGTCAATTATTACTTACCGGTTCCAGATCTTGTTCAATCTTGTTGAATAGTTTGAAGCTCATACATGGGATATCCATAATACTGAGGAATTCCTCTAGATGAGAATACCCACTTCCAATGGAAACAGTACCCCAAACAGCTGCAGTATTGATTACAGATCTTTTCGACTGTTGTTCCTCCTCTGTAGAGTGACATACTTCGCGTTTGCACACGCGGCACTTGAAATAGAGGTAAGACACTAGTCCTGAACGTCTCTCTCTATGAAAATCCATTTTTCCTAAGACACATATCTTTCTGTGGTTTTCTTGGAGCTTTATGGACCACTTGAGAATGTGTCCCAAATTTACAATCCGGTAGCCATTTGGAAAGTCATTGCGACTAACAATCTCTGTTTCGGGCTCCACTACAAGAGATGGTAGAGACTCAGTGTCAGAGCTGAAATAACATATAATAATAATAATAATAATAATAATAATAATAATAATAATAATAATAATAATAATAATAATAATAATAATAATAATAAATTATAGAAATGAAAATGAAATTTATAGAAATTTAGTGCTTATATGTTGAACGATATGGCTTATATGAATAGGGTGAATAATTGAAGAACAGATGGTCAAAAATTACTTTTTTCCTGTATGTAGGACTGCGAAATGTGTTTATCTTTTTAAAAATTTGAATTAGATTTTCTTCTCTATGACTATTATATTATCTCCTATTGTCGCTCGAAAATTAAAACCAAAAAAGTAACTTTTATATGAAGTTCAAATGTGAAACTGGTTTTGTTCTTTGGTTTGCAATTTAGATAGATTAAAACAGTGCAATTTTAGACTCGGTTTCATTACTTTTCGGGGAATAACCAAGAGTAGAAAATCATATGGAGCAAAAGCCACGACGAAAAAAAAAAAAAAGTTGAGGGCGAAAATCACGCTGCCGGAATCTGATGTAAACAAACAACTGAATGTTGTTGTAGGAGGCTGAGTCCCCTTCAGATGTGAGTTGACCAAGGATTTCTAAAAATTATTTAGTAGGAATAATCTGTAAATTAAGCATGATTTTTTAAATAGCTTTCCACTAATAAATTACGTATAGATTTAAAGTTTGAATTTCAGACTTTTTTTTTAAAGTAACATTTCAATACATAAAGAAAATATGTATTGTTGAAATTAAATGAGAGAAATAAATCACACGAAAAAAAAAAGCCTTTTAAGTTAGTGAACAATGTATATATATATATATATACAAGGGCGGATCCAAAGGGGGGCTAAGGGGCTATAGCCCCCTCCCCTTGACGCTCAGGTTTACATTGGATAAAATGGGCTTCAATTCTGCTTTACACTGGATAAAACGGCAAATTATGGTTTAGCCCCTCCCTTGATCATATCCTGGATCCGCCACTGTATATATATATAATTACTTTTTCCTCTAAACCTTCAGTTACAATGAACAATTTAGCAGGTGATTTTCCTCAAAGTGTACATATTTTAGCAGTAAACCATTATAAAATGTGTGATAGAATGAGTCGAGTAAAGTACATTTCTTCAAGTCTGAAATATTAATAGTCCTAAAGTAAAATAATCGTTTAATCCTTATTGTAATTCTATATGTTGTCAGTTAAATTAATTCCTATTTTTTATTTTAGCTGTATATTATAACAAGTTTTTGTAAAGCATCTAATTCAGGTGAATTATAAACAGTATCAAAGAAGATGGCAAGTGTATTAGGGTATATATATTATTGAACCAATAAAAGTAAACA
Source organism: Thermobia domestica (assembly GCF_964235325.1). Classification (NCBI taxonomy): domain Eukaryota; kingdom Metazoa; phylum Arthropoda; class Insecta; order Zygentoma; family Lepismatidae; genus Thermobia; species Thermobia domestica. Next base: position 232,724 of record NW_027655966.1, on the reverse strand, counting down.
CTTAATAAATAAGGTAGAATACATTTCCTAAAATACCTACATATACAAACACATAACATTCAGACATAAGATGCAATATATATATATATATATATATATATATATATATATATATATATATATATATATATCGCTGGTCTAGTGGCTAGCACGTGCGCTTCTCTGCAAGGGGTCCTGGGTTCGAGTCCCGAAGGGAGAGCATAGAACGATTGTGGTTCGGATTCCATGTTAACCAATAGGTCCATGTTTCATATAGCCTCGCTGCTGACAAGGGACGCTAAACTAATATATATTTATGATCCGAGAGAAAAGTGAAATTTGCCATTGCCATCATAAAAAAGTAATTTAAACAAGAATACTTATATCTACAGATCCTAATTTCGATTTTTGCAAACTTGTCAAGATCAACGGGTTGTCAGTGGTCGATTTGGAGGGAATACGGAGAACGTCGTTCTCCATTTACCAGAAAATCAAATATCCGTTCCCCTACTTTATTTCATCTGGAACGCGTTACCCCGGAATCTTACAAAATAATTTTGTTATTCAATGTATTAGAGAATTTTATATTAATACATAGAGAGTGTTCCCCCACTTCTTTAAAGCCAAATCGACTACTGCAGGTCGTAAGATATGCAAGGATCCTAAAAATAGTGATTTTTTTTTAAATGTGGCATATTGTTCCAAGCCCTTCATATATAACATTGCGCATAATACTATTATTATATGTATCGCTGTATAAAATTAAACACGCAAATGATTCACGTAATTGTATTTTAAAAAAATAATACACCTAGCAATATTATAATAATCCACTAAAAGATTAGTGAAACATGTGAAGGGTACAGGGAAAGAACATGGTAAGTACATTTTTTTTCTTCGATTTTGAGATTGCACCCAACCGTAAAAGTATGCATTGCACACGATGTTTTGGACTACTCAAAGTGGTAAAAAATTTTGATCATTCCTCTGTAAATTGGATGTTAAAAGCAGCTATATGCGTAAAGAACACGCTCAGTCAGACTACAAAAATGAGTTTTGGTATAAAATCAATAAAACTGGATTTACAATGTTCTTTCCCTGTATACATTTAGATAGAATGATAACAAGATAAGAATCATTTTATGTTGGTTCAAAGTAATTAATAATCAGGATGGAAAGTAAAATAAATCTCACCTTTCTTTATCATTTGATTCATCCCTTGCAATTGGAACCTCCATAGAACTTCCACTTGTTTCTTCCAAAGATACACAAACAGAAGTGTCACACTTGGAGCTATCTTCTATTTTACGCCTTTTTATCCAAGATAAACGAATAGCCTTAGAATGCTTATTTCTCTTCCTACTTCTGGAAGGACATCGCCGCGTACGACCCATTTCTAAAACACTAGCTGAATAAAACTGTGCGTTGGTAACTCTGTCAAGACTTATCCAGACTGCAAGAAGTTCCGAAAAAAAACGTCGCCTGAAGTGGGAGGCGCCACCTCACAAACCAAGAGGGTGGCATTTTACATATTACGAAATTGTTTCATGTTTTATTTTGAAATGCATATGTCTATATCCAAAACTGTGGTACCAATCAAAAGACAAATATATAGGGATTTGCCTGATATGCAATATATAGGAATAAATAAAGTATTTTCCACAAAAATAGTGCTCAAAACTGAAAGTTTGCTCCTCATACGGAATTCAGTAGTATCAGCAATGCACTTTTCCATTTTCAATTAATAATAATTTAACATCTGTCACGATATTGACGTGTATTATTATTTTATGTCAATGAGAAATGTGTAAAGAATCATATATTTTTTAAAAAAATATTTCTGACAATTGATTACAGAGAAAAACACGTAATAAAAATGCATAATTAATAATTAATTATGCAGTAATTAATTATCTAATTTTGTATAAAATCACTTTTAATCATACATATAGTCAATGTAATAGTGTTTTCATACAGACAGAACATGAGTAATGCGTTAATATTAGTAAATCTCAAAATGGCAAATGTCCCCTTAATGGCCCCCTATGTCCACTTCCATGCAACTCCACTCACAACTGCAGTATATGTCCCTGTTATTCATGGCTTTTATCATGGTGCTCATATTTTTATTCCTCAACATCCGCTCATTTTACACTCATAAAATTCTTTTTGGACAACTTCTACTGGAAGAAAAAGTCAATAATTTCATTCTCACTGAAACTTATACCCAAACTCACTTGTCGACTTCCAGGCTACCACATCCTTCGCCAAGATAGTACAATAACAGCGCGCCGCGCCAACGGCGAATTTCCCATAGGTTTATCATCTCACATAATTTACCGTACTCATTCTGCTCCGCTCCAAAATCTACCAGAACATCTCATTACTGCTCTTTATTATAAATCATTATGTGTAAGAGTAGCAACAATTTATGTCCATCCAGGTCAGTCAATTCCACTTTCGTTCCTTCGCTGCATCTCTAACACCCTCTCCAATTACATCATTTTAGCAGACATTAACATTCAGAGTCGATCAGATAGAAATAATACAAGTTTCAGGAATTTTATTGCCACAACCAAGACCGATGTATTTCATCCTTTACCTAAACCTACTCACTCTTAATTCAATACCGCTCCAGACAACGCCATAACGTCTTTATCTATATCACAACGTATTCACATCGATATCTTAGATTCTCTGGGAAATTATCATATCCCAATAAAATTTAGCCTCCGAGTATCTACCACATGTACTACCGTAGCACCGCCACCTCAACGACTCGTTCTCCGTTATGATAAGGCATAGTGGCCGAACTATCGCGCTTACTTAACACACTACCAGAAATGCGCCCCTCCTGGACGGACGATGAGCTATAGTCTACCTTGGCCCAAAGCACAAAACCTAATTCAAGTTACCTCCGAGAAATTCATTGCCCATTCTAACTACTCACCTCGTAAATCTAAACTACACACACAATATTTTACTCTCATTCAGCGTTTAGGTCAGTTTTATAAGGAATATGTTCGATCTGGTAACCGCAAAGCTCTTCAACATCACAGAGCCCTTCACTGTACAGTCTCCAACTACATTAAAGCATATGCACTAAGACAGAGAATCAAGCCTTTCAATTCTCTTAGTGGCATATCCCAAGCTTAAAATTATATTGGAAGCGTTTTAACGCACTCACTGAAAAATAAAACACAAAAAAGGCCTATCCACTCATTCATCATGATCAAACACTCCACTCCAATCAAGATAAAGCTAACGCCTTCTCTACTTACTTACAGGATATGTTTACGCTGTTATCATCTACACGTCATTTTCGTCATCATCCCACAGAGCACTTTAACTTCTCTTCTACATCTTCAACCTGACGTTAAGTACAGTCTCTTATCGTAACACACTCACTGCTCACATCACTCCTGCTGAGATCAAGAATGTAGTCTCTCGCAAACCCAGCACCGCTCCAGGCATCGATAACATATCGTATCGCCATGTGAAAGAAAGCCCACCCGTTCTGATAAATATCCTTGCCCTCATATATACTTTTATTATTCGTACCGGCTCTATACCCACTACACGGAAAACGTTCAAAGTTCTTATGTTTCTTAAACCAGAAAAACATCCCGACAAAGTATCCTCTTACCGTCCGTTTCAGCTCACCCCGGTTTTCACTAAAATTCTGGAGAAAATATTCGTACAACGTATTCATCTCCATCTTCCAAGATACAACTTCCTGCCACACTATAGCCTACCCAGTACGATCGAATGCCTTTTCCCCAAATCATATTCCATCTCAAAAAGCTTCGTATTAAATACTTTCAGACACGTCTCAATTTTAATCACCCGCTCCTCCGTGACACTATTAACGCTCATACCAATTTTGATCTTTTACATCCCATTATACATTCTCCTCTTTCTCTTCTTTCCATACTGTATCATTGCTTCTGTACCACCCGACCAACCCGATCTTCCACTCACTCGTACTTTTCTCATCGACCATCCTTAACCTCATTTCATACCGTCATATTCCGCATAGTAGCCCTCTGTTACTAACAGGGCTTCCCCATGTCTCTCATCAATTCATGGAGCAGTCCCCAAGCAAGAAGATTATCTTCCATATGTCTAACAATCACCCTCGTGTTGTGTTGTCAAGTGCACCTCATCTCATAGTCATCTCATTCCTCTTTTCTCCCTCATAAAGAAATATTGTCCAATCCTACAGTGTACTGTAGTCAATTTAGCAAGTAATGCCGACATTCCCCTATCTTACGATTGCTATCGCATTGATAACAACATCCAACTTCTATATACAAGATATGATGAAATAAAGTGATAATAAACAAAAAATCCCCTAGACCATTTTCCAGTCCTTTTCCCTCAAATTCCCAAACTTATCTTTCCTCATGGAGAGCGTGACCCTTGGGCGTAAACAATATTACCATAGTTTGTGGATAAACATTCGACAGCTGTGTAAGGCACAGAGAAGATTCCTCAAAAATGAGACAATTTGTGAATTGTTAGAAAGCCTTGAAATTAGTGGTGCAGAGGATACTGCGGGTGACTGAGATGATGAGTTTATACCTCGTGGATGGAATGATTCAGAATCTGAGGACAATTTAGAAGTGAATATAAAAGAACATAGTGATGTTGTTGACGACAAGACAATTCCAGGAAATGATGACAAAATTATAGAAAAATCTGGGAGTTTGGAAAACTTCAGCTGTACATGTGACCCGTCGTCAAAGATATAATAAAATGTAAGGGGCCCCAGGGCCTACGAGAGTTACTTGGAATACAAATAACATTCTTGATGAGTTCAATCACTTTGTTGACGATGAAATGTTAAATATCGTTTGAAGTACACGAATAAGGAAGCCATCCGAACAATCAACGAAATAAGAAAAGAGTGTGCTCCAGGAAAAGCTGGAGCCTGGAGAAATGTAGATCTAGTTGAACTTAGAGCTTTCTTTAGTGCTTTAGTGACAGCAGAAGCTCTGCGCTTCAGAAAAGAAAATATTTGCCTAAGGTTAAGCAAGGACGAAAGCATTTAACGTGCATTTTTCACAGTAGTCATGTTAAGGGTTAGGTTTGCTCATATCAGTCAATTCATACGATTTCATGATAAAACTACACGTGTTCATCGAAAACGAGTATCAAGCTTTTAGCTATCAAAAAGGTCTGGGATCACTTCCTTGAAAAATAAAAGAAATTCTATGAACCGTTCGATACTTTGACAGTAGGTGTCAACTTGCGGCGTTTCATGGACCTTGTCCATTCAAACAATATATGAAGTCAAAGCTAGCAATGTATGCTATCAAACTCTGGGCTGCAGCTGATATAAAGACAATTTATATGTGTATACAGGGAGATTTCCCCGAAATGTTCCAGAGAAAAAAATCACATCGCGTTCAATGCTACATAATGGAACCTTGTACTGAACAGAAAAAGATGTCAAAACATACATTTTTTACCTCCGTACCAACTGCAGAGTTTCTGTTGACAAAGGATATTACTATTACTGTGACACTCAGGCAAAGGAGCCAGACACACCACCGATCATGGACACTTCAAAGGACAGGAGTCAATATTTCTGTTATCAATATTTGTCAGTATTTCTCAATTTATCAATATTTCTTTTCTGTGATGATACGGCCATTGTCAGCTACATCCCCAAGAAAATAAAGTTCTTCGTGTGCTATCAACACAAATCATTAATTATTCTTTGATGACGAAAATCGAACGCCAAAGATGATTCTTCATTACAATCCAACTAAAAGAAGAGTCAAGAGCGCTGATGAATTGATTCGACAATATTCATGTTCTAGATGTACTTCCAGTTGGCATTTTAGACTCTTTATGAACATAATTTACAGTACAGCAATAAATTCAGTCGTCATTTGGCTCCTGAGAATACCATACAGCAATAAGAAAGAGCATAACAAAAGACACGACTTCTAGTTGTAGTTGGGAAAAGAACTAATAGATCCAAACATTGCACAAAGAGCTGCTGAGCCGATTGGGTTACAAACTCGCATAGAAACAGCAGGAGTACAAGCAACCCAAGGTCGAGTCGCAACTAACCCAAAAGTACAGAAAAGAAGAAAAGAGGACGATGATAGCTGTGAGCACGAAATTCGGTTCGGAAGGTAAATACAAAGTGTGACAATTGCAATCGATTTATGTCCAGAAGCCATAGGAAAGTTCAAACTTGCAGTGCTTGCTGTTAATGTTGCTAGTATTCGTACAATACAAATTTCATGTTTGTATACCAAGTTAAACAGCTCTTTTTCCTTGTAGTGTAGAATTTAGTAAATATGTCTCATTTTTGTAAAATGTAGTGTTGTATAGCATTTGATTTACAAACCATGTGACAATCAATTGTATAAATTAAACAACAAAACATACAATATGTAAGAATCTAGCACATGTTATCATTCTTTGTATAAGACACGCTAATTTGTACAGTAAAGAAGATATAAAAATGATCATTTCTATACAGTAAGTATTAAGCTGCAGATTTGTTCTTGAGGTACGTTTTGACTCACCCTTTATATATGTACTTATACACCATTTACGTATCTGAAAAGTAACAGAGTAAACTAAGTGTTGAGGTTAAACTATTTCCACACGGTAGTCAACACTGATGCAGTACTATTGATGTTCATGTTGAATTATTGGGGGTACACTTTTTTGATACACACACTGATGTATATGTACATTTTTCCAGAATTATAAAACTAAAGATCTTACGAAGCCTAATATTGAAAAATGAGAGACAAAGCTTAAAAATCACACCGTAGAAACAAATGCTCAGTAAAATGTTCATGGGATCCCTTAGAGACCCTATTTGGTTAAGAAGGTTGATCAACTTACCTTTTAATGATAAGGGTTAATTCTTTGAATAAACCACATACATGACATACATAATCACATGTTAAAATTAGGTCTCCGTCCAATTTCAATTTTTTGTAATTTTTAACCTTAAAAGGAAATAAGAAGAACTGCCAGAAATTTGTTATTTAGTAATTCGAAAATTTAAGGAGTGGTTCTACATAGCCTAACAAAATTTAAAAAGAGAACATTAAAATATATATGTCAGATAAAAGAAAATTGATCCCTGTACAAAACTGTTTATCTATTGAACGTATTCAACATCATCAAGGTCAATAACATGAATTGTACACCTTCCACGTGGTACAACGTATCGCTTACGTTTATAATTTTGTACTTTTTTTACCCATAGACATGGATATCAAAACAAATTAAATGTACAGAAATGTATATGTGGTTGTTAAAGAATACACTGTCCAACAAATATTGATCGAAAGTATGTAAATTTTTGAAATTGCGATTTTACATTCATTTAAGCATAATATGAAAGGAAATGATAATAGAAGAATTTTCTTAGCTCAGGTTGTAAAAAAAAACGCCCTTGTACAACAGTAGCTGTATATATACAAATGTATTAATATTTATAGAACATTTAAGCAAAATCCTTGTAAAAGCCTACATTTCACTTTTTTTTATCTATTTCACTGTGATGTGATAAGCTGGGGAGTTAAGAAGTACCCTAACCTATAGCTTTCTATACCCTTGTACTCCCTTTTTCAAAATTGCGTAAATACCAGTTTCACAGCGATACAGAAAATAAAGTAACCGTGGTCAAGTTAAACATTAACAATTCCGTAATAAAAATCACTATTAACATCAAAACATGAAAAATATGTACAAATACCTTTTTGTGCAAGAACTACACTGCAATGTAGACAAAAGTTTCAAGTGTTCCCTTGTACAGGATTATGTTTATTTTATTTTGAGCGTCTTTGCTTGGCTTACCTTTTGTAGGTTACATCTGGAGCATCCCTTGCAATAGTCCAACAGTAGTCGGCCAATATGTTCGAACTCCACTTTCCTTCATATCTCTTCTCCATGGCTGCAATATCTTGATGGAAACGCTCACCATGTTCGTCACTTACTGCTCCACAATCTTCGGGAAAGAAGTCTAGATGTGAATGAAGAAAGTAAAGTTTCAGAGACATATTGCAAACAAGATTTTCGTAGCACAATAACAACTTTGCTACCAGTTGTTTGTAATTTGTTGCTCGGTGTCTTCCCAAGAACTGTGAACAAACACTCTTCAAGCTTTCCCACTCAGCTTTCTCCTCACCTTGGAGAATTTCGTCGAACTTGTGATCTTTGAATAGTTGCCTAATCTGTGGCCCTATGAAAACAGCCTCTTTAACTTTGGCATCACTTAATCGAGGAAATTGTCCTCTTAGGTACTTATAGGCCTCATCCTCTTGGTTCATGCTCTTAACAAAACTTTTCATAAGACCTAATTTAATATGTAGAGGGGGAAGCAAAATTCGGTTACGATCTACCAGTGGTTCATGCTGCACATTTTTCACTCTCGGCTGAAGAGTTTCTCTTGTACTCCAATCACTTTTGCGTTAATGAGATCCACGATCTCTACTGTCCCATTCACATATAAAGCAACAATACTTTATATACCCTAACTGCATACCTAGCAACAGTGCTATTACTTTAAGGTCACCACAAATGAGCCACTGAAAATCGTAATATTTAATGGCTTGAAGTAAACGATTCAAGTTTTCATAAGATTCCTTCATATGAAATGCGTAACCTACAGGAATTGAAGGAAGTTCATTTCCAATATGTAAAAGCACTGCCTTTAAACTCACCTTGGACGAATCTATAAAGAGCATCCACTCCGTAGGTTCGTAATTAATTTCAAGTGTGCTCATGAGACCATTTACATCTGTACATGCCACAAGTGTGTCTTCCATAGTAAAAAATGAAGTGAACATCTTCTCCCTATTCCGATACACTGAAATATTTACTTTTTTCTGCAATAAATTCCATTGCTTTAAGCGTGACGCTAAAATTTCGGCTTTGCTTTTCGAGAGGTCCAAGTTTCTGATTAGATCACTTAGTTCATCTTGAGTAAGTCTATGTGGTTCACATGGAGGTTCTTCTACAACAAATGTAGGGTCCCTCGAAGTACTTCATTCAGGAGCTTCAACTTCTTGATCATCATCAGAAAAAAGATCGTATTCTTTAGGTGGGTCAGGAACAGGTAGTCCTTCTCCATGTGGAACAGGGCGCATTGCAGAAGGAATGTTAGAATAGATCAAGGCCGGCTTCTTCTTCGTGGAAATTCCCTTCTTGACGGAAGGAACCATACAAAAATAACAGTCTCTGATGTGGTCGCTTGGCTCCCTCCAAATCATGGGCACTGCAAAAGGCATTGAGCGCCCCTTCCCATTAATCCTATTTCTTAGATTGCTGGCACAAGTGTTACACACAATGTGGGGTACCCAAGATTTATCTTGGTCTCCAATTTTACAACCAAATATTGATAGGCTTTTCTTATTAGTGGTATAATAGTCTGCTTTGTCAGGAAAATGTCACTTCCCCACACACGTAATAGAAGCTATCCGCACTGTTTACACAATTTCGCGGCATTTTTGTTTATTGAAATTCTCAAAATGTCACTTGAAATAGTTCCGACAACCATTTAAAAATATACATTCGAAATACCAGTATTTTTGCGTACTTGCAGTTGTATTTTTATGTCCTGCACTATACAAACTTCACACCCAAAACGCTGATAACTGCACTAAACCTGTCTTTTCTAACAATAGCAGAACACTACTGAGATAAGAAACACAATGAAACCAAGCATTCATATAGTTTCTCCAGTGTTGCCGGATCAGTGTAACATTTTACCCCAAACGAAGCGAATATATTTATTTTTAAAGCGTTATTATTAGACATGCCTGTAAAACAAAAAGTAGAGCTAATATTCGAAAATAACTTTCAAATTCGTGATAAGCACCACAAAATCAATAAGAATTAACTGATGTTGTTCAATTTACATGGATCCCTTAGAGACCCTGCTTGGTTCTTGTCACTCGCGCTGTTGCAAAAAGCAAACGGGTTAATAAAAGCTAATGATTTTTACGAACGGTCGCCTTAACGGAGTCACCTTTACTGCTATTCCTCAAGTAGTTCCTCCCCCTCTTCCACCTAAAAGCTCGCTGATGTTCTGGAATTGTAGTAGCTTCCAGTACAGGTTGAGGAAATAGTTTCGTCTGTGTTTGCTTTTTTCAAACGCGCTAGTAGTTCCGTGATAAAAGTAGCAACCATATATCTTTATGGAGTTTGAAATTTTCCAACGCGCGATCGTTAATGTGATAGGGGGCTGCGGTGGCTCAGTGGTAGAGCGTTCACCTCTGGTGCTTGGGGTCCCGGGTTCGATCCCATCCCCCGCCAAGTGAACTTTGTGGTGGACAAACACCGTGTGCGTGAGTTTTCATGGGGTTCTCCCGTTTCCTCCCAATCTCTTCATTCCACCATTTCATTCATTACTCATCATCACCGTCTCCTTTAGCCTAACCAGCCTAACCATGGGACGTAAAACTCAAAGATTTCATTTCATTTTTCGTTAATGTGATAATTACTGTCTATGAGTGAAGTTTTGTTTCTCCAAGCAATGTCTCGCTTCTTGAATACAAGTGAGTTACAAAAGTGGCTTGACAATATTAATGACGAGTCTGAGGTTAAATATCGAAAATTAGTGGCTGCTGAAACTAATGCGGATTTAAGTAATGAAAAAATGAATGAAGATGATATTGATCATGATAGTGAAGCAGATAAGAACAGTGTAGGTGCAGACTCAGATGCAAACGATATGGATGTGAGTTACAGTTATAGTGAAAATAGTGAAGATTCTTTCATTGGGAAAGACAGAAAAACAAAATGGAAGAAGTAACTAGCAACATCGGCAAAGACAGAGTGTAAAAACATTGTGAAAACGATGCTAGGACGAAACTTACGGATAACTGAGCAAATTGACGCTTTTTTTTTAATTATCGATATAGCCGTGATTGATGAAATTGTAAAATGTACTAACAAGTTTCGACGAAAAACGCACTGCATCTGTACAGCAACTTCAAGAGCGGAGGCTTTATAATGATGTTTTTTATTTGATTCCCACAAAGAAGGGAGCACGTGATGATGTAAGATCACTGTGGGCACGTGACGGAACAGGAATTCCAATCGTAAGAGCAGCAATGAGTTACACAAGCTTTTTACTGCTACTCAGGGCATTAGATTCGATGATTTCGAAACCCGACCTCAGAGGAGAGATATTGACAAGCTATAGATATACCACATTGACTTGACACCTAGTCTTCTGTTCCAAGTGCTGGTATCAGCTGAAGAAATCCACTCAGTTTTGCCAAGGCTCTTTCGTTTAGCAACAGCTGAACCCTTAATGGCTCAACGCGTGAATGTGTCCATGGTTTGAGCTTCAGTTCACATTTTTGCCACAGATCAAGACATTTTGACAGCAATTCGAAACATTATAAGTAATTTACTGAACAATTGCATGCATTATTTTAAATAAATGTTACTAAATATATTGTTCTTATCTCAAAATGTCAATGTTGGAAAAAAAGCAAACGCGCGAGTAGTTATGTTACTAAATTTGGCGCGAGTGACAAAAGGTTAAAAAGGTTGATCAACTTACCTTTTAATGATACGGGTTAATTCTTTGAATTAACCACATATATGACCATATAATCACATGTTAAAATTAGGTCTCCGTCCAATTACAATTTTTTGTAATTTTTAACCTAAAATGGAAATAAGAACTACCAGAAATTTGTTATTTAGTAATTCGAAAACTTAAGGAGTGGTTCTACATACTCTAAAAAAATTTAAAAAGGGAACATTAAAATATATATGTCAGATAAAAGGAAATTGATCCCTGTACAAAACTGTTTATCCATTGAACGTTTTGAACATCATCAAGGTCAATAACATGGATGGATGGATACATGGATACATGGATAACATGGATAACATGGATACATGGATAACATGGATACATGTACCTTCCACGTGGTACAACGTATCGCTTGCGTTTATATTTTTTTATTTTTTTTTACCCATAGACACGGATATCAAAACAAATGAAATGTACAGAAATGTATATGTAGTTGTTAAAGAATATTTATCATTTTTATTGTTCCCAAATTAATGGGAAATATTAAGCAAATTTGTAAAAAGATGCGTCAATACATCCAGTTTATATAAGAGAATAGACCCACTGTAGACACCCATATAACAATACATGGTAGAGGAAATCATAAAAAGGGTTAACCGAGGTCAACAATCTCCAAAATTTTAATTTTTGCCAATTTTTTACCTACGAAAGGGAACTGGGTGAAACACCTTAAATTAGATTGGTATTTATTACGTTCCTATATTACTATACCAAATTTTTTAAATTGGACAAGTTTTATTTTTATTATTGTTGTTTTTACTGCTCTTTTTACATGCAATTCTTCACATACATGTCTTTGCCGATTATACACATATTAACATTATAAGAATTACCGGGTGAATATGTTATCAAATTATATTCCTATAACAACATATTTATAGATATGCGAAAATAATTTTGCACAAGAGTGTACCTCTCCAAAATTTCAAGGTATGTTAATATACATATGTGTTGTAGAAGATAATACACATGTTTATAATCATATAAGGTAATAAGGCCTCACCTAATTGAATAAGGCCAATAACAAATCACTTGGTCGTACTAATTTTGGTAATAAAAATGTTACTAATAGGGCTACCCAAATGTAAATACATAAATTACAAATTATATAAAAATTCAAGGTATAATACGGTACCAGAATTTTCTATCCTTCTCAAACAGTCAAGCTGCGAAGAATATTTATCTAGTATAAACGTATGAAATACACAAAGAGCTATACTGTTCAATATACTAATTTCTAACGTGAAATTCCAATACTGAATAGGAAGTCACATTAAAGCGCTTATAGTTAATCCTTATTGTATCCTAAACCGAGACACTAAAAAATATTACCAATATTTATTGAGAATGTAACCTATAGATTTTGAACTGTTATTTTGTTCTTATTTTGAATTTGATTGAAGTTTTCTATATAGTTTCCGCTAGTTGTAGTGGCAAAAGGAACAATTTGAGTAATTAGAGTTGTCTATACTTGTTCGGCTTAACTTGGTATAAGAATCGATTTATCCATGTCATATTGCCAGCAATATATAAATCGATATTCCAATGTAACGTTTCCATAGCGTTCTTCTGTTGATATATTTATGCGTGTATGGTATTATATTTCCATCCCTATTAATGTGACGTATAGTTTTCCCGTGTTTATAACACATAAATAAATTTGGTAAAGATTATTACGAGAGCTGGCTTATCCTTTCTGGTTTTATGCTGTTAGAAAAGAAATTACTACTTTCTATACAACACAATTTTCTTTTTAGAACAAATTCGATTTTAGATTCTTAGTGAGGTACCTAAAATATCAGAATAAATTATATTTATCGATGATCGTAAAACAATTCCGGTAAAATCGTAATTATATTAATAGATAGTTGGGAAGCATGATAAACCTTTAAGTAGGTAATTTTACCGTCATCTGAAGTGAAGTATGAAGGTTCAAAGATTACAATACTGGTAACATAATTCAATGATTTATGGATTCTCAACAAAAGAAAATATTGATATTGTAAATGGCATATATTAGAAATTAAGAAACCTGGGCTACATTTCAGACATTAAACCGAGAAACATGGTTCTCGTTTCATAAAAAAAAATCTATACAAACTTCCTTTCTGTTACATGTACTAGCCAATATTAACATATTTAATCAGTATACGTATATTCCAATTCGTATATTTTCCAATTTGTATATTCCAATAGGTATTCATATATTTTCTCTTCCGTTTTCTTTGAAACAAAATAGCTATCATAGAGGTGATCATGGTACTTTTTGCCTTAATTTGATTCATAAGAAAGTTTTCTAATAACCAAAAGTGAAATATTGAAGTATGAACAACATTATGAGAACAGCATTATGAGAACAGTAGTACAAAAACAGATTATATAGTGCATATGTCTTATTACTTCCTTTCTCTTTCTAGGATCGCCGAAAGAGCAATATTGCTGTTATTTTTCTGCGATGATTAACCAGTAAGCAATATATGGAAAAGCGCCGTAACTACGTGGTGAAAGCGAGAATATACAAAACATTTCGTTAACAAGCGATTTTTTCTATACATTTTCTTCTGTAAGGTTCTTGAAAAGGCTGATAAAACTGCATATTAGAAGAAACAAAATAAAAACACATGTTTTTTCAATATCTGTGTTAGAAAGATAATGGCAAAATAAGTTACAATATATTATAGTATTGTAAGGAGAAATGGAAATGGAAATTAATGGATAAACTCCGACATATGTTAATACGTAATAGGGCTGTTCCGATAATGGAGTAATCTATAGAAATTCGATAAAATTTCTAAACTCGTTGATAAATTTGTTAATAAAGAAATTTATTTTCATCATATTATCGAACTTTTGGGATTCTTAGAACGCTCTTGGCGGTGGAAGTGTACGAGACTACCAAAATGTTCGACACATTTGAAGTGTTCGAGATATTCGAAATGTTTCGAGACTTTACTTTTGCATTCGTTTAAACATATCTTAATTAATCTAATTAGCTTTTACGGTATGCTAAATTCAGTAAGAATGTTGTACAATGTCTCTCTTCTAACCGAGTCGTAAGATTTTCTAAAATCAATAAATAGTTAATATACCGGATTATTGTATTCCCATTACTTTTCGAGTATTTGTCGAATGGTGTATATTTGGTCGATAGTCGATCGATTTCATCTAAATACGCACTGATAGTTTCCAACAATTTCTACTGCGTATATGGTCAATCTTCCGAATAGAGTATTTCAAAGGATTTTATAACATGTAGACAGAAGAAAAATGCCTCAATAATTATTACAGTCATTTCTGTGGCCTTCGTGCGAATTGCAACAATGATTCAGTTTTTCCACTCTTGTTTCAGTTCTTTCTATTTCCAGATAAGGAAAATGAGTTTGTGTATCTTTAGCTTCGCCTCCAGCTAAAATTAACACAGCCGGACTTTCGTCTACATCCGAACATTTGTGTTTCTTTAATTTCCTTACAGCGATTTCTACTTCTACTCGAAGATCTAATTCTGCTTCAGCTCAGAAGGCTAAGCAGAAGCTTCACAAATATTATGGTTTCTGCACCTTTGATGCGAACAGTGCATAAGTAGTTTCAAAACTTTCGGTCAACGTTTTTTACGTTTCTATCGAAGTCACTACGTAGGAAATCATGGATAACATTCATGACATGATAACGGATGGTAGACAAGTGAAGGTACGCGAGATTTTTACAACAGCAGAGGTAAGTTCAAACTTATTGTATGAAACAATTTCCATCACAATCTTTGGTATTTATTGTTATAATTCCAAATTAATTGCAATTTTCTCAGCAAAATCAAAAGCTCTTTGAAATACTGCGTCAGTTGATCAAGGTTGATCTTTACACAAATTAAAGTTTTATCACCAATTCCAAAAGTATACTGAAATCCCGTCAAACGGTTCAAAGCAATTTAACACGTTATCTTCTATTGCGTGATAGTGGTGGAAAGAACTTCGAACCCTAATTTCGGAACGTGAGAACTCTATCAATTTATGACTTCATTGGCAGTACAGTTCAGAGCATGGGATACAGCCAATAGTTATTAAATGTCCAAACAAATGGCATTGCAGTAAATAGACTAAAAAGACCTTTCTCATGGTGCATTACGTTCTCCGAGTTTTAATTGAGAGGAAATGAATATTTTAATCTAGAACCTAGACCATACCGATTAAGGCGACACGCATTAAGCTCATCACAACATAGCTTGCGGGTGTTTTTGCTATTCTTCTAGCTAATAGAGATTACTGAACGCTTAATACGAAACAAATGTCATTTCACAATTCAATGGTACTTTTATTTGTAATCGTTTAGAAAGTGATTTCTCCCAAGTGTTGCAAACGCTTCCCATATAATGATCTTTCTGTAGGAAGAATTACAGGGACTATTACACATTATGTTATTTTTCAGATGTAGAAATTTAACAATAAAGTCTTCGCCATTAGACAACCTAAACGGGGTAACAGGTCTAATGTTGCTCACAGTGCAGCTCGTTAACATTGATTTCTCAATGCAGTTAGTAATTGAGGGTATTCATAACGTTTCTTTTAAAGCTCAACATAATATTGCTTCAGAAGTCCTGTGTGGGATGGGTAACATTTGTGAACGCGATCTCTCCTAACGTATTGGCTGAAATTTCATTTCATATTTCATATTTTGGTAACTATTACCAAATTTGGTTTCAAATGAAATGCTATTAACCCATGTTGCCATGTATGAAAAATAAACGCTCCACCACTAGACCGGACGGAGTTCGGCAGTGCGGTTGAATTTGCCACAATTATCCATCACCCTCAAAACTAATGTTGACGTGTTTCGAGATTTTTTAAACAAACCAGTATATTACGAGATACAGGGGCTGGCAAGTTTTAAATGAACCAACACACACACATTAAACACACAAATATATATATATATATATATATATATATATATATATATATATATATATATATATATATATATATATATATATATATATATATATATATATATATATATATGACCGATTCCATTTCAAATCGTCCAGGCAAGCCACAATTGGTCCCCATCATAGTCTCAGATTTCATTTATTTTTTTAATATGGGATCTACATGCAATATTATTAGACCCATATTTTTTCTTTTTGCTGAAAAAAATTTTTCCTTCGATATACAGCCTTCCAAAATGGCCGCCCTCATCTCGGATTGCTCGAAAAACTGAAAAACATGTCAAATTAAAAGTTCTGTTGTAGAGAAACGAATGTACTTAGTAACATAATCGCAATAGCAGGAAGAGTATAAAGTTGTATGTTTCGTTGGAGGGCCAAAATTCGTCTATTGGTCCAATAGCAATCGCGCAATTCACTCGCAATGTTGCCAACTTTGGTGAAATTTTTGCTAACTTCAAACACTTTTTTCTCTGTCCTCACGAGCAATATCAACCATCTGATTCTAGCATCGAAATTTACTCCATAAGGTCTCTTGACGATGTAAAGGACTTACGTTTCTGATTATTACATCCCACGATATAGCATGATGAAAAGCTGAAAATTTCATTAAGACACCATGTTTGGACGCCATTTTCTCAAAAACCCCACCTTTGAAAAATCTGAATTTTTTTCATGTATTGGAGAAGTACCTAAGGATTTAATATCCGTTAACCGTTCATGCGGTTGCAGCCCCTAACATTCGCAATTAATTATTGAAATTTCGATTTTTGTACTTGAAATGTAAATATTTCCTATGGGCACTTTGGTCCTATACACAAGGCGATTTGAAAGGGAGTATGAAAATTTTGAGAGATGAATCCTGACATAAAATCCAGTAGAAAAGTTCCTATAAACATGAGTCGAATTCCGCTTCGTTTTCGAATTACAGGGTTTCCAACTCGGGACCCCAAATCGGCTCGCGACAATGGAAAATAAAATATAAATTTCGTGTTAAATCAGAACTATGTGCTAAAGTTATGATGAAGTTCAGAAAGTTGATTTGTATCAACATGATGATTTTTACGTGCGTTGCAATTCGGTTGGCAGTGTTGCCAACTTGGTACAACTTTTATTTGTTTCCAAATGACACTACGTGGAGTTTATGTGATATTTGATATTCATTAATGATTGCAGACATCACATGAAGCACAATTTTCCCCATGTCAGCACAGTTTTCGAAAACACATGTATTTCATTAAAAGGTATATCTCGTGTGTTATTGATAGTTGCAACATTAAGTGTGAATTTCACTCGATGTTTGCCATCATTAGCAAAACCAAAATGTCGAATAAAAACTACGTCTGTGTAAGTTGTAATAATAATAATAATAATAATAATAATAATAATAATAATAATAATAATAAAATATTTTTTATTATTGCAAAATATCTCATAACTCCACGCATCAAGTACGAACTTGTTCAAGAAGTTCTGCTGCAACCATGAAACAGTTTCTTACGAGATTCGGTGTCGTGACCATCGTCCTAGTGTTCTTTGGAACCATGAAAATCGTTTTCACTGGTAACATGACATTGTAGTGCACTAGTTACAGTGTTCGTGTGAATAACAATGGAGAAGTCCTATTACAGTAAAGACCGTATTAAATGTGTTGATTCTAAAAGGCATAAGATAATTGTGTACAGAAAGAATTCTTGACAAACATTTTAAAAGTAAAATAAAATATGTATTGCGTACAGCGCGTCTGCCAAAACGTAGTATTAGGAGAGGATGATTATTTGTGTAAAGGGTGTAAAGGGTACACGCTGTACGCAATCTGTATATTTTACCGCAAGATAATTGTTTTTGGCTAGAATTCTTTCTGTGCACAATCCTCTTACGGCTTTTAGCATAATCAACACATTATCTTATGCCTTTTAGAGTCATCAACACATTTAATA
Source organism: Thermobia domestica (assembly GCF_964235325.1). Lineage (NCBI taxonomy): Eukaryota > Metazoa > Arthropoda > Insecta > Zygentoma > Lepismatidae > Thermobia > Thermobia domestica. Next base: position 214,273 of record NW_027655966.1, on the reverse strand, counting down.
CGGTCCTTACTGTAATAGGACTTCCCCATTGTTATTCACACAAACACCTAACTAGTGCACTACAATGTCATGCTACCAGTGTAAACAATTTTCATGGTTCCAGAGAACACTAGGACGATGTTCACGACACCGAATCACACAATCAATCAATAACGCATGAGATAAAACCTTTTAATGAAATACATGTATGTTCTCGAAGACTGCGGTGATCTAGGGAAAATTGTGCTTCATGTGATGTTTGCAATCATTAATATATACCAAATATCACATAAAATCCACGTAGTGTCATTTAGAAACAAATAAAAGTTGTACCAAGTTGGCAACACTGCCAACCGAATTGCAACGCACGTAAAAATCATCATGTTGATACAAATCAACTTTCTGAACTTTATCAAAGCTTTAACACACAGTTTCTGATTTAACGCGAAATTTATATTTTATTTTCTATTGTACCGAACCGATTTTGGCACCCGAGTTGGAAACTCTGTAACTCGAAAACGAAGCGGAATTCGACTCATGTTTATAGGAACTTTTCTATTGGATTTGATGTCAGGATTCATCTCTCAAAATTTTCATACTCCCTTTCAAATCGCCTTGTGTATAGGACCTAAATACCCATAGGAAATATTTACATTTCAAGTACAAAAATCGAAATTTCAATAATTAATTGCGAATGTTAGGGGCTGCAGCCGTATGAACGGTTAACGGATGTTAAATCCTTAGGTACTTCTCCAATACATGAAAAAAATTCAGATTTTTCAAAGGTGGGGTTTTTGAGAAAATGGCGTCCAAACATGGTGTCTTAATGAAATTTTCAGCTTTTCATCATGCTATATCGTGGGATGTAATAATCAGAAACGTAAGTCCTTTACATCGTCAAGAGACCTTATGGAGTAAATTTCGATGCTAGAATCAGATGGTTGATATTGCTCGTGAGGACAGAGAAAAAAGTGTTTGAAGTTAGCAAAAATTTCACCAAAGTTGGCAACATTGCGAGTGAATTGCGCGATTGCTATTGGACCAATAGACGAATTTTGGCCCTCCAACGAAACATACAACTTTATACTCTTCCTGCTATTGCGATTATGTTACTAAGTACATTCGTTTCTCTACAACAGAACTTTTAATTTGACATGTTTTTCAGTTTTTCGAGCAATCCGAGATGAGGGCGGCCATTTTGGAAGGCTGTATATCGAAGAAAAAATTTTTTTCAGCAAAAAGAAAAAATATGGGTCTAATAATTTTGTGTGTAGTTTCTTATTTTAAAAAATAAGCTAAATCTGGGACAGTCGTGTGGACCACCCTGGACGATTTGAAATGGAATCACTCATATATATATATATATATATATATATATATATCCGTTTATGATTACGTAACCAAATATCATCCGAAAGTTTGTGGCAACCACCGGAAAATGTGGAGTAAATTATTAATTATTTGCGTATTTTGTCATTGTAGATTTTTCGCATCATGCCCATAGACTTTGATTTTGCAGAATTTGGGAAATATTTTATTTTGTGGTGAATTTGAACCTATTTTATTAAACTGTCATTAAGAAATTCATATACATCATTTTATGAATCAATCATTATGGATGAATCATATGAAATCATCATGTGTAAGCTTCAGGAGTTGTACCAATTTTTGAAAGTTTCATTAATAACATTTTTTATTTATCTTCTGATTAATGATGCTTCCAATATTAAGTTACAATAAGATTGTCTCCCTCTTTCTCTCTTTCTGTTTCTAGCTCCTTTCGTAAGCATGCGTAAATTACAAGGTATATTTCAGTGTATATGTATATATATATTGGTGTCTGCATGTGTGTGTGGCGGGGGGTGTTTGAAGCATTTATTAGGATCACTTACCAAGGATGATATCGAAACTGCACCTTGAATTGGGAGATATTCTATATATTTCCTGATAGAACTTCTCAAGGAAGTTCATAAGCAGGTGTTCGTTTCGTGCCCGGAAGTGACCCCGCCTTTCCAGGGGCTAAAATATATAGAACATTTTTACCCATTTTCTATACGAGATGTAAAAGTTGACACCTATGCTAAAACGCCAAATACCTGTTTCATCATTGTAAAAGCATGATTTAACAAAGTGAAAATATTTGCCCCAGGGTCCCAGGTTGGGTCCAACTCAAAATTTGCAATTGAAAAGAGGGGCAAGTAGAATATCGTTTGAAAACTAGTGTTAGAAGGAAAACGATAACAGAAGTCTCACAGCTCTAATCAAACTCTGTGCGAAATGGCGGAAGATTAACACTACACTGCTCGCGCGGATTACTATTGTAGTCCAGTGGGTTTCAGTTTTCTGGTATCTGAGGGTTGGCAACACTTGTGACCTTGAGCGGTCGTCTACCTTCCTCCCCCATTTCTACAACACCATCAGTCGAGTGATAGCACCCAAAGTCAACCTACTGATGTTATACGGATTGTTATTTTCGCATGGACTACTATTGTAATCAGTGCGAGTACTGACGTGATAGTTCGTTTTCTGGCTAACGTTTTAACTGTTCTCGTTTTGAACGTATTATTTCACATCATTCGCTCAAATATATGTGATATATATGTTAGTTTAAAATGTCAGAGCAAGAACAGATACGACAGTGGCTAACAGAAACTGAAAGTGACGACGAAAGTGTTTTAGTATAGAACACTAAGATGAAATAGAGGACGATGTTGTCGAGTAGTGACTCTGAAGAAAGTTGTAGTGACGATTTGGAAGAAATAGAAGATGAAGAAAGGAACGGTGTTATCCAGGAAGACAGGTTTCACGAGAATTTTATATTGGAAAGGGCAGAATTACAAGATGGTATATTGATCCAGTGCACCCAAGAAATACGTGAATACAGTGTCATAACGTCATTCCTACACTGCATAGTTATTTCTCCATAGAACAACACTAAATCTGGAGTTGACATATTGGACAAGTTGTGTCGCCAGTATGATACAGCTAGGAATTCACAAAGATGGCCCTCACTCTCTTCTTCCACGAGTTAAACGTTGCTGGAGTAAACGCTCTCATTGTTTTCAAAGCAAATAACAATGATGCTATGATCAACCGTAGAGACTTCCTGCAATCTGTGGCTATGGAACTTATCGAACCTCTTTGTGGAAGATGAACAAACAAGAGTACCCTAAAAAGATGTTTCAGGCGCAGTAAGTGGATCTGCTCTGGCCACAAGCACACTCTTTGCACTGACTCTTATGACTGAAAAACCCAAAATTTTACTTACTTTTGACCTTGTTTTCAAGTGTAAAAGTTAAACTTGCAAACAATTTAACAACTTCTTTTTATTTTTTATAACAGTTTTTAACACTTTAAATGCTAATATCCTCTTTTATTTCAATTTTTAATCAAATAGCAACAAAATAACGAACATTTACAAAAAATATAGTAAATTGTATACGTACTCTAACGTTTTGGCTTCTAATTCTTTTTGTGCATTAAAAAGCAAAATGTTTGCACTGAAATGTGTTCTTTATTGCTTGTGAAAACCCACAAAAATAATGTAAAAAATACCAATTGAATAACCAATAAGATATATATATTTATCAAATGGACTACAATCGTAATCCGCGCGAGCACTCACGTTTCAACAATTTCATGCGAGTACTGTAGTGTTAAATATTAGAAAACAGTTTGCAGCTAACAGTGTATGACCACCACTAGAATTCCAAAACAGTGAAACAGGTGTCAAGATTCTAAAAGACGTGTTACATTATTTGAAAAGTGCTATTTGTCGAAATGATTATGTTTACCCCAGGGTTTCAGATGGGTTCCAACTCAAAATTTGCAATCGAAAAGAGGGGCAAGTAGCATATCATTTGGAAGCCAGTGTTAAAAGAAAAACGATAACAGAAGTCTCGCAGCTCTAATCAAACTCTGTGCGAATTGGCGGAAGATTCAAAATTTGAAAACAGTGCATGGCCACCAGCAGAATTTCAAAACAGTGACACAGGTGTCAAATTCTAAAACACGTGTTACAGTACTTAGAACGTGCAATTTGTCTAAATGAAAATGTTTGCCCCAGGGCCCTCGTAGGGTCCCACGTGGAGTCTATCTCAAAGTTTTCATTTGGAAAGGGTTCAAGAAGTATATCGTTTATAAGCTATCGCTCCTCAACTTTCCGACGACCCGTCTGGTAGAATACAGTGTAGAAGACACGGCTCCGTCGAATGTAGTTTGCTGAAGCTTGGCTTTTGTTCTGGTCTATGTGTGAGAGCAACGTAAGTCACACGCCACGGTCGTAGCAACGTGGTAGCTGCCAGAACTTTATCTTTGTTATGCAGGTATGAGGGCCATATGCATGGCGATCACTCTACGGCGTGATAGTGAAACTTGAGTATCTCGTGGAGGTGTGTGTCCATGCTGTTGTTCATGAAGAAGTGATAAAAGCACAGTGGTTGGATGCACCAACTGCACTGAATAAAACTCTGCTCCATGCAGTGTTCGTCGTCCGGAATCGAACATATCGAGAAAGCTGGATCCCTTGTGTGGAAACTGAAAGACAAGTCTCTCACTGACTGGTAACTAAAATCGTCAGGAAGTTTGACGTATCCACATTTGCCGAAAGGGTACTTGATCATATCCTGGAATCTGGGCGATTCCAACTGATTTCGTGTTACCCCAATCTGTAAAAAATATATCCCACATCGAATGGCTGTCCATAGGAAGTACAGTCTGGAGTGATTGTTCTTGGATGTAAGTCAGGACACTCTTGATAGAAGTCCGGATCTCTCATGATGACTGTGTCGTCGTTCAACAAAAGACAGGGAGTTTCAATATCTCCAACAAGATGTGGCAGGTATTATTAGAATATTCCCTTTGTCATCATTCCTGACTTGTTGGCTCTGATTATGACTCCAGGAATCTGAAGTAGAATACAGGCTGGATAGAAGGTGGAGTCAGCGAAATTTGATCTTGTTTTTCTAGAAATCGATATCATTTCCTGGAATTGGGAGGCAAGTTTCGACAAGCCTTTAGTTGTTATGTTCATAGCCTCTTACGGTTACCACAGAAGCCGTGGGAAAATGTTGATTTGTGAGAACAGCCTGTTGCTATGCTCATAGTCTTGGACGCCTACCAGATGTAGAAACAAGATAAAACATGCCTTTTCGTGTTCTTGTCGTTTATTGGCTAATAATTTGAATCCCCAAATTATTAGCCCTCTGCGAACACCCCTCCTGCGAAGAGCGTAAGCGGAACGTATCTGCTTGTGTAGATCATTCTGTTAGCAGCTGTTGCAAAGGAAGAAACGTCAAAATTTAAAGATGTCATCGTCAATGAGTTTATTAGATAAGCTTAATAAGCCATCAATGGTACCCTTTACAAAAATGCGAGATTGGAGTACCATTTCGTATTGTAAACTGTGAGATAATTACAACGGTATATGGCAGGAAGGCATGTGTGACATTTGAAGGAGGCGAAAAAGTGATTTTACCAGGACGTTGTACTGAAAAATTGGAAGCAGATAATGGTGCATTATTAACGTATTTACAAAGTGGGAATGTCTGTTTAATATATAAAGGAATGGAAATTAATGTATCTGGACGTAACATGCACGATCTTGAATTTACTGAACTGGTTTACTCATCGTAAGTGTATGGTGACATGTACAAACAAGATGAAACATGGATTTTCCTCTTCGCTCCTCCTCTTCATGCATACACAGTCATCTGTATGCATAGTGTCGTTATTCTGTGCTGGGCAGCGACTGAAGTCACATGTCTTTGAGTGCTTGTGCATCAACTATGGATACCAAGAAAGAGTACTTGTTAAATGTTGAATATGGTCTTAATTCAATGAAAACGAAATTAATTTGTATTGGACTGGATAGTGATACATTTGAGCCAGTGATTCGTGTTGGCAAAGGACTTGTGTTTGGAGTGGAGTTAAATTTGGCAGAGTGGGAGAAACTTGTACATTTGACCCCATTTGTTACGGACTATTTAAATTCTCAAGTGGAAATTACATTTAGAAAATCTCTTGGTCGAAAAAACGAACTGGTGGTGCGAAAACTAATGGGTGAAAAATTAGTGATGTTAGAGAAGAAAGGAACACTTCATGCTCCTCGAAACGCTGTGTACTTAACTTCAAGTGATTGGCTTTATTTCTTGGAAATATTACCATGTATTGGACATGCTGTGAAAAACAGTAAAGTTTGTAGTGATGTGCTACGTGAATATTTTGACTTGTGTACAGATACTATTCGTAATCATGTACAATCGCAGTGTCTTACATGCAGAGGACTTGCCGGAGTACATACCTGTGTAGATGAACAGAGTATTATTAATGGTATGAACATCAGTTTTCCAAGTGTCTCTCTTGATAAGAACAGTGATGTGAACATTGATGGTGAACGATTAAAATTGGAAATGAAAGTATTTTGCAAACAAAAACTCATAGATTCAATTATGGCTGATTTATTTGATAGTGTATCGACACAGCCATGGTGGGGAGAAACCGATACTCAGCCTTCGGAGGGTATCAATGAAGTAAATGTCTCTTCATAAAGAAGAAGAAGAAAATTGATTTGTTTTTTCATGCAACTAATCAACGTAATATCAAATGTAATAAAAATATATATAGTGAAAGTGAAATGTTTTATTTGTGTGTTTTGTGTTCGTTTCATACACATCAATATGATAGGATTTTTAATTTTTTTTATAAGAAAGAATCCTAACATATTTTTTCCTCGTATATTATAAGTGATACGTATAATAATAATAATCATAATGAATTCAAATTCTTGAAATGAATGTTAAAATAAAAATTAGTATTTGAAATTATTATTATTATTATTATACAACTTTGTCTTAAGTATGATAGGACTTTTTTATTCTTTTTTAAAAAAAAAGAACTAAAATAATTAATATTAAATTTTCAAAAACAAAAGTCCTATCATAATAATAATATTGAATTCACATACTTGGTTTAATTTACGAAAGAATAACTGGTTAAGTATTTGAATTCATTATTATTATGTAGTTATGTGATTACATCATTGAATTAAAAAAATCAGTTTTATAATCTTTTTAAAAAACACTATGAAATTCTTTAATTCAATGACTTAAAAATATGTTTTATGATATGTGTATTTAATTACATAATTCATCATAATACATATTTATTTACTAGGAAACGGAGAAAATAAGAAATAAAACATTTGTTTTCAAAGAGAAAAAAGAATACAAAGTATTTATTGATGATGAAACTATTTACACAATTAAAACGACGGTAAGTATAGTACATTTAAAAAAAACGTTAGATTTTTTTCATTGTTCAGGTGATGATAACTTCACAGCTGCCATATACTGTTCACTGATGCTATCTGTATACAGTTCAGATACTACTGCTGTTGATGATGGTGATGAAACGTAGATAGAAGTCATACTGTACAATGATGATGTCCATACACACGATGACGATCTTTTACTCTCTGAAATGAAAAAATTGAAAAACATAACTTAAAATTTATTTTATCTATAATCATGAACAAATAAAACAACAAATGATAATGTATACAAACACATTATAATAAACAACAAGAAGAAATGACTACCTGCAATAATATGAAAAAAGTAATCAAGACAAACGAAGAAGAAGAATGAAGACATGATTACCTGTAAAAGTAAATACAGCAAGCGACGATCATTTTTTTGTGGAGTTGATGAGAAAGTGTAATGAAATTCATTTAAGGACTTTCCTTTAGCTTTGAAGCATAGGAAAAGATATGAATAATGCCCACATAGGGACGATTTCACACTTTGAATTTGTTTATTATCAAATGTATAAGAAATGCAATTTCTACGTAGAAATTGAATATGTTGTATTACATATGGAGGAAATCCAAATGTATCGAAGTAGTGGACACGTCCATCAGTATGAATATATACGGAAATCCAGTGTGTGCCAAGTTTGTTGGAGGGATCTGTATTTACGATGATAGCTGCAGGTAGTGGAACATGTGTTGGTAATTCATTGGCTGCATATACGCCAACGAAATGATTGTGAAATAAAGAATTTGTTTGCAAAGCATTCAATAAATCTAGTATAGAGGACATCATGTATAAAAATGCAGACATGTACATATATGGTATGATATTTAAATAACGTACCTTTAAAAATCCATGATGATGTTCATCTGATGATCCACTTCTAAGAGAGATTGGAATTCTCCATACGTTATGCAGGAGATAGGTGCTGGTCGAGGCTTCGTAAAATGTACTTCCAAACGAACACAGCCGTGACGTATAAGGTTCCAATGCTGCACAGCGCTGGCTTCTCCATCTTGAGTAATGTCGAAAACAAAGATAGTGTATCCTTGAGGAAAGTCAAGGCGAGGAATATTGTTGCCATGATTGGAAAAGTGAATACCTGATCCGCAGAATAAGGTATGATATGAAGAAACATAGAGGCTGTTTTCGAAATTTGGTTGTAATGGTTTTGAAGGTACAGGTTTTCCATCAATGTATAGAGAGAAGAAATTGATGTCAAAATGTTTGAAATGAAATGGATTTGAAGTTATTGTTCCTGTATAGGCATCATTTTGTGTAAACGCCACAATCACTCGAGTTGGTAATACTCCCATAAATAAATTATCAATTGATTTTGATTGAAGATCCTTTCGAATTACGAATGACTTCTTTTGCACTCTTGTGTGAGGATATTTGGCTGTTGTTGATTGTAGAAGCTTGTTATGTGCTAGTTTTATTGTAGGACTAACATTAATCTTTTGAATATGTAAAGCAGCGTCTAAAATATTCACTTTAGCCTCAACAGACGCATCACTAGCGATGAGACAAAAGTTTGGCTTTGCAGGAATTAACTTGAGACGTAATTCTACTCCTTGGATTAAAAATTTATCTTGATTAAAAATATCACAATGAAGATGTCCAAGCATGTCGAATTTTGCACTTTTTTTTGTTAATTCATAACGTTGTTGAAATCCTCTATTACCAGTAGATGTTGCATCCATATGTCCAGCAGTATCTTGAAACCAGAATGCACATTGAAGATGAGTATTTTTAGCAGAATCATCATAATTTAACAGTTTTTCAATGTATGATCGATATGGATGATTATGAGATGGAAATGAAATCAGTTTGTTATTTAAATACACTTCCACTTCACTGAACATAGAATTTAAAAAGTCATTAATAGGAGCCACAGCTTTATCACTTTCAACAAATGCTGATCCATCAAGCTTAACGATTTGAGCTTCGATGTAAAGAGGAGTATGCGGTAGTTCTATGTATTCATCACTTGTTCCTGGGATGACAAACTCTATAGGAGCATTATCAGCTAGTGAAATGATTAGTTTGTATGTAACAACATGATTATCCAATATACTGGTTTGCGTTGGTTTTGTAGAAAAAATATCTAGTTCACTTTTTACACACTCGCAGGATTGATGATGTAAGAAAGCCATAATGGTGATGATTTAATCAAAGATATCGTGTGATAACTTCCTCTTCTTATAAGACTGATTTTTCTTTGTTTTCTGTGTACGTTTCCTCTTGCTTTTCTTCTTCTTGCGCTTGATGATGTGTAATGGTGAAGGGTTAAAGATGGAATGATGTGAAAGTCTTCTTTTCATTCGTTGATATCCAGATCCTAGCATAGATTTCAGTTCATTTTTTGCTTTGTCTTGCAAGACGGATCTCGCTTCACCCATTCGTTGATGAAAGGATTCGTTAATAGGTTGATTGTCGATGATGACATCAGTAATAACGTTTGCTCCAGATTTTAATAATTCCTTTCCTACTGTTTTAGCTCCTTGTTTTACTAGTGGCATGACAGAACGAAATAATCCTCCAAGGAAACTTCCAATACCATGTTCAACTTGATAAGGGAATCCAACATAAACGTTTCCAGTTCCAGAAAGAGCTTGTTTTTGATAATATTGTAAATATGGATTATTCATATTTGTCGATGTTGACGCACTGGTTGAAAATGTAGTTTAACGCATACAGTTCCGAAAGTGAATGCCATTGGAGAGCCTTACTATCTCTTATATCTATTTTGATGAGTTAAAAGTGCATCTTCTCTATAGGCACATAATGTGGAGGATTAAAAATTTCTATAACACTACTTCCAAATGTATGATTCACAGGATTCATATTTATGATACGTAATAATGGTGCTACTGTATCTCCAACAAATACAGATTGAATTATATCACAATACACATACATTGTAGATGGAAGTCCTAAACGTAAATTTGGAATGCTTTGGCCTTGTTGCATATCCTTTAAATCAACGCTTGGATCAAACCCCAACATCGCACTAACACTTGGTGATAATGTAACGTCTACATCTATGTCTTTATGAAGACGTCGTATAAAACAGGTATTACTCTCACGAGTATAAGAAATATGTAAATTTGTGAATTTGTTGTAGGTATTTATTATCTTTATCAATTCTGATATGTTAGTGTAATAACGTACAGGAATAGTTATAAATTTCCATTCATCACTTTTTGCAGGTTTGTAAAAATTTTTATTATTTTCTTCATTAATATTTAATATTGAATGAGGATAATGAATTTCAACAATAGCCACTTCCCACTTTTCATGGAATTCCATTCTTTGATGAAGTTTCGTAGTGTATGATGTTAAGGTGTTGTCAGGAAAATATTCCATAGAACTATTCTTGGGAAGCGTAACGTAAAAATCTCCATCAGGTTCCATTGTACCTCTCGATCTTCTTTACGGATGATGCAGGTATCCAGGAATCGAAAGAAGAAGGATATCCTTTCCAATGAACAAGTTATTCTTTTCTGCTGCCTTTTCTTCTTGTACGTATGATTTTATCTATGTGAAATGTCTTTGATAACGTCACAGGTTGTAATTCCTCTCTGGAAAATAATCCATCCAGTGGTTCCTTGTTTAAATCTTTAATTTCATAAACAGGTGGATCTCTTGGTATTATCTTCTTCACTTTAAATATTTCCCAAGTCCAATTTTGCATATATCCTTTATCAAATGTACGTTTAGTTTTACTAATTCGTACTGCATCACCAATCTTACGATGTTTTGGGAAATTTGGATTCTTCTTCTTCTTCTTCTTCTTCTTTATTTTATTTACATATTGATTATGCCATACTTGTAATAGGTTATTTTGAGAAACATTTGCAGGTGACATCTTTATGCTTGAATGATAATCTTCATTGTATGATTTCACAAGAAGAGGTAATACATTTAAATAATTATACGTTTGATACTTTGCAAAATACTTCCACATTTTTTCTTTTAGAGTTCTGTTAAAACGTTGTACAATACTAGCTTTTATATCAGGATACAATACTAGCTTTTTAGTTGTAATATGCTTTATTTTGTTGTCCTCTAAGTACTTCTGTATTGTTTTATTAGTAAACTCACTTAATTTATCTGTTCGGAATGTAATTGGTTTTCTGTCTTTGAACACAAGTTTCAATGCTTTTAAGACATCATTTGTACTTTTAGATTTAAATGGCATAGCCCGTGCATATCGACTGAATACATCTATCACTGTAAGAATATAACGATATCCATCATTAAAATTATGAAGAGATTGAAGATCATTAATATCACTTTCCCACTCATAATCAATGTTATTCACTACATAGAAATCTCTTTTAAAACGAGGACGTACAGGTTTGTGTAACGTATATGTTGTTTGTTGCAGTAACCATCTTCTTACACAATGTATAGGAATTTTCTTCTTTGTAGCTATCCACAGTTTTTTAACAGTTGAAAACGAGGCAGGATGTGAAGGGTTGTAGTAAATCTTGCTTAACTGTTTGTTTACGGTTTCCACTTTGACCATACTGGACGTTTACAGGCACGTTTCCTTTTCCTTATAGGAGATACTACCTTTTCCTTTTCTTCTTCTTCTTCTTCGTCGTCTTCTGGAAACGATTTCAGAGGTATTTTTCCCTTGACGATGATGCTGTTGGTGATGATTTAGTTCGTCGTAAAATATATGACAAACGTTTTGGATTTCCAATAAGTTCTTGAGATGTGTTATTAGAAGATAAATAATTACAAAATTTCTCCCATCCCGGTGGATTTGTGTGTTTCCGGGGTCGCGACACATCAGAAATTAAGTCTACAATGTGAGATCCTTCCAGTTTATCACCTCTGATGTAAACAGTTCCTTTATTATCCCACGTGATATTATCATCATGTTTCATTCTATGTAGTAGTAATTCAGCTCTTTTACGAAACATTTTGGGTATAGATAATAATATTTCTTTTTCTAGTTCAGGCTTCTTTGATTTAGTTGACGTAATTGAAAGTGTCACAGGTTCTTCTTGTTTTCGTATTAAATGTAGATATTTTTGAAGAATATTATTATATTGATTCCACTTTTCTTCATCACCAAGCGATGATAGCTGTAAAATCTCTTGCATTTCTTGATCCAGATTAGATTCACATTTCTCCAGGGCTGATGATGTGATGCTGGTGTTTGTATACCATTAAGAACTTCAGGTGGAACTAAAATCATCTTCTTGGCGTGTTCCATTGCACTAACGGAATAGTAAACTTGATAATGCACCAGTTAAAATAGGAGCTAATATTGCCCGTAGGAATCCACCCTGCTGTTGCACTAATAAATGCTTCTTCTTCTTTTGGATGGAGTTTCATTTCTTCACAAGATATCGAAGCGTCCTCTTGTAGCGCTTTAATCTTACTTTCTGTGTCTTTGTAAGAGGAACATTCACTTTTAATACATTATAACAACATTCGCAAATACTTCGAATCACTGAAGAGTCTGCATTGGCCAGTATAGCTTCACGTAATTTAGGATTTGCTTTGCTCAGCGTACGAAGAAGATCTCAGTGTTTTACTTTGGAGACATATTGTCAGAATGAAGAAACACAGTTTAAAACAAACATTATAAACACATCTTCTTCTATTTCGTTGGAACATAAACGAAATGATAAATATCATCAGGAAAGATATTTGTTTGAAAACGAAGTTCATCTGGCGTATCCTGTTTTAAATCAATAAACAAATATCCATATGGTAACTTTGTTGCATCGTTGAAACTTTCTTGAAGAAATTTTGGATTCTCAGGAGTTAGTTGATAACTCAAATGTTTAATTTGTGATTTATCTCTTGCATTTTTAAATAATACGACATAAGAAAAATTCAAGCTCATATCTCTGCTTCCTTTTCCCTGATGAAATATGTTTTGTGTAATAAATAGTACACTAAGATTTCTATGATGAGAACCCTTTGTAAAGAAATCAACTATATTGCGGTTCACTTCACACATTTGATCATCAATAATAATAAGATGTGGTCCAGTTTCAGGTAAAAAGTCTTTTGTTCGAGGTAATCCTTCAATAAATTGTACTTCTGTCGAAATTTCTCTGTATGCATTTTGCCATTCTGCATAGTACCAATAAATATGACGAAACGATGTACTAATCATACGTGATAAATTGGACAGGAATTATATTACAAAGGAAGTTTTTCCACATGCACTTGATCCGGCAACAATACATGAAAAGGTATGTTTCCACGTCGTGTCCATGTTAAAGAGTATGATCATTCTTTCTTCATATGTATATTTATAAAGGGCCTTATTACATTTCTCTTCTTCTTTTGTTGGAAGTAGTGTAGCCATATGGAAGAGTATCATATGAATTTGTTATTCTACGTCGTTTAATATAATTTATCTTATAAATTTTTGTTTCGGGCATGCTGACAATAGTATGGTCTTTCCTGCGGCAAATTTTTTTCTCATTGGTAATTTTGACTTCCGTGGGACGAGATTCTTCTTCTTCTTAAGCATCCTCTTCACTATCTACTATCATTTTCTTCATTACATCAAAATTTAGGTGTTTTGAAGATTAATAGTTTAAAGAAAAGCCCCGTATCTTGCATACTTGAAACTCCTTCTTCGTACTGGGATCAAAAATACGTAATCCATAGTTCTTCGGTCCAGCCGAGACGTATTCTGAAATATAGACCTCTTTACCATACTCGAGTACTTCATTTGTTAAATCGCCTAAAAAGTCACCAGTTGGAATTGTAGTTTCACCAGGTTTTTGCGTATAAATGACTGAATCAGTATCAAAATACAATATTCTTTCTTGCAGTTGTTCTAAATACTTGTACAATTCTAATCTTGCTTGTGCTGTTGTGTATGCGGCTATGACGACGTTTACTGTTGGTGGTGAAACAGGAACTTCATCTGTGTATTGCCAATATACATATATCATATCGTCATTTACTGGAAATATTTGATGAACGTCTAGATCATGAGATGTTAATTTCTCATATAATTCCTTTGGATCATTAATAATGCTTACATGACCCATGTTCTCACGTTGTTCAAATTTTCCCCAAAATGAATTTAGCATTAATTTAGCTAAACTTCTAAGTGCTGGATTATGTTGAATTTTATTTTCATCGAGACGTAATCCTTCCTTTTCATAAATTTGCTGACTGTACTTCTGCTTTAGATCATCTGTTTTACACCACGATGACCATCCATTAGCTTCCCTTCTTGCTTTCAGGAAGGTGTTTATGTACTCTGCAAATAAGCCGCCACTTTTTGTTTCTTCATCATATTGAACAACATCATGTGCCCAAATTTCATGAATATCTATTATTTTGTATCCTTTTTCTAATACTTTTCTTACTTCATCTGCTACCCATGTTCCATGTAGAACTCGCTCTGCATCGCTGTGATTATAAGATGACTGGTTTAATTCATCACAATATGTACGACAAAGTGGGAACATCAATCTATCATTTGACTTGTAAGGAAGAACTGGATGTAAGAGATTTTTTGGAGGTAGAATACTTAGTTTAACTAATCCTTCAACTTCTTTAATGGTGGGATTATTTGAATCTCCAGGCAGATAGATAGTAGGATGACGAATTGGAAACTTCTTAGTCTTACAAATATGGGGGTACAACGAAATAACATCTTTATATTGAATGGTTTCTCCTTTAGATTCTTGTGCTTTATGTTACAAACGTATGGCATTCACACGTCCTTCATAAAAAGCGTCACGAGGATTTAATGGTGTTTTCTTTGTATACGGATGATTAATAACATACTTCTTCATCTCTTCATTTCCTGCCAATTGTTTTTTTTAAATTCACAGCCCCATATTTCATGCACTTTACAGCCAAAATTTTTTAATTTTTGGATTTTCTTCTTTGTGGCTTCATATCGAAATTCCATGATATCTGTAGCATTGTTATAGATGGGTTTATCTCTGTCGTTAGGGTAACAGTAGATACAGCCATGTGTAAAATCGCCTTCGTATTCCCACACGTGTGTTCTTCCTGTGTTGGGATCTGTCCATACACCATCTACTTTCATTGATGCAATTCGTTTCTCCTTACTACGAGCAGCATTGGTAATTTGTATGTTTCTTGTTTTTTCTTCCCAAGCTATCCATTGTACTGCTTCAACTGATTGGACATCTCTCCATCGATACCCGTTCTTTGGTATGATACCAATCGTATTTTCCTTTAAGAAATTTCTACGATATACCAAATTACATGCACTGGCGATTGTAATGCATTCAAGTAAGGGATTTACATTTGTTTCAGATTCAAATGTATTCATAAAGGAAATACATGCTTGGCGTAATACTTCAACATCCTGTACACAATATTTGATGAGTTCTTCTTTCATTTTAAAGGTATCGTTTCGATCTTCATTATACCATTGGAGAAACTTGCGTGTTTCGTCTACTTTCATGCTATCTGCTCCATAATATTTAATGTCTGGAAATGTACCTTCGTATGTTTGGTTCTCACGTCGATTGAAAAAGTGTGGGAAATATCCTTTGCACGATTGAAGACCAAATGCACCACTTAATTTACTTAAGGGCATAGGAAGAAAGCTTAGTGAATCAATGAATGTTACGTTCCCTATTTTAAGAGATAGAATTTTCGCCCCATTCACGATTACTTCTGGAGTCCAATTCATCTCCTCAACCATGGTCTTAATGATGAAATGTGCACCATAGCCCTTAGAATTATGGGCTACACATGTTACTGATTTAATGTTTGGACGACGTTGCTGAAGATGTTTTAGAATGTCTTCTATTACATTTTCTCCGTCAAATATATTTTCTCGTTTTACACAAACGATACAATTATTTTTGATGTCATTGTCTTCATAACATCTGTAACATGTATGCTGACTAACCAATACATTAGGTATATGCTCATATATGTTTGCGTCCTCCTCTTCTATTTTCGTATCTTGTGTGCACTCAATATCATAAAACACAACAATAGCTTTCTTCACCACGATAATTTTTTCATTGGCTTTTTTTGATTTTCTTCTTTCATTCACTTTCATGTATCATTCATGATTGGGTGGTACTATAGCATAGCAAATGTTGCAATAAGTTTCTCCACATACGTGAGAACCTTTCTCTTTTACTACATAAATTTTCAAACACTGGGCACAACATTTCACAATGGAACATAAAGGCTTTCAATTTTGATACGGCGCTGACTTGTGATAATCATAGCATGACTGGCCATAAAATTGTCGATTACATTCATTGCAAGTAATATGAGCTTCTTTAAAGTCACATGGTGGCTTCTGATGACATCGATAACATAGAGCTGCACAATGTTTCAAATGTTCATGTTTGTTTTCATATTTCTTATGACAGCTTTCGCAATAATAACTACACCTAAAACATGCTGTCAACCTTTCAATGACGTTGTAATGGTTATCTATGAACAGTAAATTTAAAGCAGTTCTCTCATTATCACTTGGTGGTCCTTCAAACATAACATCACTTCCTGAAAGGCCCCTATATATTGTGATTTTATAATCCTTTAAATATTCCTGAAATTTACGAATTTCAGGAATTTCACCACCATGACTAAGATCTACACCGGCAGCTTCACACAGGTCTTCTGCTTCTTTTTCTATGATATATTTACTTTGAGTTTTTACATATCTATTGTATTCAGTTTGATTTGCCCTTGTATTTTTCAGCCCTATGGCAAGTACGATTGCATGTGCTAAACATCTTGTGTCTTTATTCTTAATTGTGATAATACCACGTTTTGCCTTTACATATTCTTCAGTATTCGTAACATGTTTTAATCCCCCTTGTTCTCTCGGCATGCGTACATGATGAAAATTCACGATGCAATCTTCATTTATAAGAAAAGCCGCATTACTTTGCAGTACTTTCTCATAACTTGTCCATAGAACTTCTGCTGAGAGATTTCTTGCTTCTCTGAACGATAACCAAAAAGGGCGGTGTCCTTCTCTCTCATTTGTGATTGTTATTCCTACGTAATCATGCTGGTCCACATCACGTAGCATATAATCTATTAAAGCACGTAGACTTGTTTCAATTGCAGTAAAAGGATTTTCACCTGCACGCACGTGGACTAGACGGAATCTTAGCATTGTACCAACCATATTGTATCTTCTGTATTGTCTTCTGCGTTCTTCTATTATATGAAATCTATTGTTTTCATCATTACGGCTGTTATTTCCAAATCCTACTTGTACATTTGAGTTTCGTTCTGCTTCAAATACGGATAGCAACTCGTCCATTCTTTTTTCTATTTCGTCAAAATCGATTTCTATTTCTGTATGTTCTGTATTAGCCTCAGCTAATATTTCCATAATTGATGGATATATTACTTCTTGCTGATCATCTTTTTCAGGATTGGGAAATAAATTGGTAATCCATTTTTCTAGCTCAGTTTCGTAGAACTCATCTTCTTCTCTTCCTCATTGTACGTCTCTCCTATTATTTGGGAGAACGTTAGATTTAGCAATTCTTCTTCTTCTTCCTCTTCTTTTGTCCTTTCTTCGACGTTTTCTTCTTCTTTTGCTCCTTCTTGTAACCGTTTTTTAATTTGGGCAATACGTTCGGAAGCTTCCTCTTCTTCTGTTATCATTCTATTACCTGCACTTTCCAATATTTCTAATAGTTGTTCTTCATATTCTTCTTTTTCTTCTGCAATTTGAATTTCACTAGCTGCATCTCTTTATTCTTCTTTTTCTTCGGTATTGATGATCATCTCTTCTTTTTCTTCTTCTTCTTCTTCTTCTTCTTCTTCTTCTACGAGTTCTTCCTCCTTTTGTGTACCTTTCTTCATTTCATCATCTTCTTCCTTCCTTTCATGATGATCATCTTCTTCTATTCCAATTACGGTATCTATTTCTTTTAGAAGAACTTGCGTCTCTTTATTTACTACAAACTCCTCTTCTTCTTCTTCTATGTCGTTAATAAATTCTGTAATCTCTTTTAATAACTCTTGCGTTCACTTGTTTTCCATTTTTCTCCCCGGATGTATATACGTAATGAAAAACAAAAATTTTCCAATATGAATATGTAAATAGTGGATATATAAGTATTATTTCAAATAGAATATAAATAAAATCGTTTTAAAAGAATATATGAATAAATAAAAAAGGCTATATATATAAGTTATTAACAATGGAATAATAATATCGGTAAGGATAAGGAAAGTCTGATACATTTATCTTTTTTTTGTATTCAACCTAAAATAAAAAAAGAAATGAACTGGTTACTTATAACCATATTCCAAATAAATATAAACAGTATATATACACATAAATTTCAATTCATTATACGGAAAAAGCAGAAATTTCAAGGGAAAAAATAGCATACTTTTAAGTAGTTAAAATGAATGAATGAATTGTTCAATATCCTGTTCCCACCAGATGAACTTTATGATGGAAAAACACAGTGTACGTGGATTTCCTCTGGGTTCTTCCGTTGCGTTCACCTGTGATGCGTGAGGCACCGTGTTCAAAATCTGCTCCAGACAAATGAACTTTATGGTGGACAAACACCGTATGAATGGATTTCCTTGGGAGTTCTCCCGTTTCCTCCAGCTTTCTTCACTTCATCATTTCTCATCATCACTTTTCCTCTCCACTAGTCTAGTAGTCAACTATAAGACTAAAAGTCATAGATTTCATTTCTTTTGTTCTCTCGTTCCACATTTTTTATTATATCGTCATTACTTAAAGGTGAAGTGAATCGATGTTCCAGGGGGGCTCCCCCAAGCACATACTACAGACATATATAACATTTTAAGACATAATATGATTTAACATACAATTAAATGTACTGTAGCTTTTATCATTCGTTTAGCAGGACTGTAGGTCAGTCTGTTAACTACTTGCAATACGAATCATCAAAACATTTGATAATGTTATCTTATCTGTTGCTCTTGAAACTAAACCATTTTAAGATGGAGTTCAATGTGCTAGCAAACAGAGAAAGAAAGAGACTAGCCAAACAGACATTCACATATATGTATGCATGTGTCTGTGTTTTTTTTAAATGTTAGAACCTGAACGGAACTATGAATAAATACACTTGTTCTTTCAACTGCCTTTATAACTAAATGAAGAAAGAACATATATATATATATATATATATATATATATATATATATATATATATATATATATTTACTTATCTATTTTAATAAGAACGACCGCTATCACAAAACACACACTACAGTTTTAGGCTGAAAACACAATCAATTGGTAGGCTTCAATCGTGATAACTGAAAGGACTCTGATGAAGATCCGGTAGCCGTCCAAGAGTCTTTGCGGGAGGGGGCGGGGCTTGGGAATCCAAATTAGCTAACCAATACAAGACGACTAGAAAAGGCATGTTTTCTCATGAACCTATAGCTGATGGTAACCCTAAAAGGCCAAAAAAGGCATGTTTCATCTTGTTTCTACATGAACATAGGCGTCCAAGACTATGAGCATAGCAACAAACATTTTCCCACGAACTTCTGTGGTAGCCGTAAAATGCTATGAACATAACAACTAAAGGCTTGTCAAAACTTGCCTCCCAATTCCAGGAAATGATATCGATTTACTTGTCATAACAGACATCATCATGTGAATATCCATATAACACATTTCACATCCTACGTTTTTAAACAATATGATATGCTATGAGAAGTTTCCGCTATTAGAATATGCTCAATCATTGGAATCCATTCGCAGGAGGTCTGGGGGGAGGAGTGTATAGGTATGTGTTTCGTTATGAGACTCATATATCGTTTCTTGTCCCACGTCTTAAAAAGATCGTGAAATACAATATTTACCTTAGCAACTAAGTCAATTTCGTGAGAAGCTTTGATCATTTGAATATCACGTCTTCGGTTCATAATCTACAGACACTTTGTGGGAATAGGACCAACGGGCTAAGCAACACGATTTTGCATCGGTATGTGTTTCGTTATGAGACTCATATATTGTGTCTAATCCCACGTTTAAAAAAAATCATGAAATATAATATTTACCTTAGCAACTAAGACCAATTTCATACAATCTGCTGAGAAGCTTCGATCATTTGAATATCATGCTTTCAGTTCATAACCTACAGACATTTCGGGGGAATAGGTCCAAGGGGTTAAATCGCTTATGCTCTTTGGCTTTCCAGGAGGAGTAGGGGTGACGGGGGTTCAAATAACTAGACAATATAAGTTGAGAACACTTATGTTAGACGTCCAAAACTATGAGCATAGCAACAGCGGGTTCCCATCACCAAAATTTTCGTAGCCGTAAAAGGCTATGAACATAACAACTAAAGGCTTGTCGAAACTTGCCTCCCAATTCCAGGAAATGATATCGATTTCTAGGAAAACAAGATCAAACTTTGCTGACTCGACCTTCTATCCAGCCTGTATTCTACTTCTGAGAATTTTACATTGGACCCTTGATCCAAATTTCCCGGATTCCTCGCGGAACACAACGACAGTCGGGCCCACGAGCTTTCCTGATGCCCAAATCGCTTCCTGGACTGTGTAAGAATGTGTCATTTTTGATTCCGGTCTTACTTGAGTTTCGACATTTTTTACTCGACGTTAAAGTTCGTGGTGTTAGTAATTCATAATTTAATCCACTTTGATCAAGATTCACAATTTGATCAAGATTGTAGTTACCCTCTTCAATCTCCCGCCTGATTTGTTGAATGTAGCTGTCGAATTCGTTTGAACGTTTCAGTGCTTTTGTTCTGGCTGCCATTGTCATGACATTTGTGATTTTCCTAGAACCTCAGTTCATTTCTCTCAATAGTCGGGAGATCCAGAATAAAAATGCCTTCAAACCAGTAACCCCTAGATTCCGCGATTGCACCAAAGCTTTCACGGCAATGTCCTCTTTCGTGATCCTGAAAACTTTCGGAGCAGCGAGTTGATTTTTGCACCATGCTTTGATAGATTCTCGGAGTTCTGCTAGCTTGGTCCGCTTGGATGCCTTTTCCAGGAATAGTTTCATCAGAATGATGTCACTTGTGCAGATGTCAACTCTTGCTTTGCATTTTGCATCCTTGAATTTGCGACTATTGAATGCGTTGTTATAATCTGCTACAATGTCCCTCAATTTCGTTTCACTCCATGATCTCCAAAATGCGGTTTCCTGAGAAGAATTTGGATCCAGGTAGTTGTAATCAGGATCTCCTTCGGGACCCGAAGCAGTTCCTTGTTGACTTGATGTCGTGTCCAAGGGCTGGATTTGAGTATTGTCTTCGAACGTAACATACAAGTCTACGGTCATTGTAATGTTCTGGACAACAGAGTTTGCCACCATCAACTTGATGAGCTTGTGAACCTACCTTGTAATTGCTTTGTCGACATCGGAAGGCTGAACACAAGCAAAGTCAGTATTTTCCAAGTTACAGAGAGCTTTCATCACTCCCTGCCGAGTTGTCATCGTGATATCAAGTTAAATATTATAACATCCACGAGAAGATGAATAAGTAAAGTCATGAGTTCGTGCTCGGCACGCACTCATCGGTGAGCGATCTCTCCTGCAATTGGCTTCCTTTGCTATAAACTTTGAATAGAAAACTCAAATAAACACCATTGAATTCGACCCCAAACTTGCAATATAATAATAATAATAATAATAATAATAATAATAATAATAATAATAATAATAATAATAATAATAACCCCTAAAACTGCTGCTGTCTTACAGAGTTGGAAAATGCATCCAAAATATGGGTTTTTGCAGATATGTCTACTGACGTCCCCGTGTATCTCGCGAATAAAATAATGGCAAAAGTGCACACTGCCAGGTTCGTAATGTACGCCCTCAAAAACCCCTAACTCCGTTGGCATAGATAGCGGTGCAAGAAAAGTGTAGACATCAGAAGAAACCTACAAGCTCCCTGGTCTTCAATGAAACGATAGCTAAAAAAGAATGCACTTGCGAAAATCGGTTGAGTTGAATTTCAGTTTAGCGTCCCTTTCAGCAGCGAGGCTATGTGAGACGTGGACCTACTGATTAACGTGGAATCCGAACCACATGAGCTCCCGCCGGGAATCGAACCCGGGTCTCCCGCGCCAAAGGCGCGTACGCTAACCGCTTAGCCACGGAGGAGCTCTGCGAAAATCGGGAAAACACGCACAAAGTTGTTCGTTTCAAACGTGTGAAAGTTAAGTTTGTACCGCAATCTATTAGCTACCTGTTGCGGTTTCTGCATTGACTTTCTAGAAGGAAGGAACCGTGGTAGTACAAGTAATATACGGTATGTGTTTGCGCATCCATCGTCTGCTGAGGCTTGATTAGTGACGTCACCTTGTATATATGTCAGGGCTCCGCGAATGCAAGCTAGAAGAATTGAACCGTTCCTTTCGCGCATTTTAAGAGAATACATACGTTCCGTTTTATTAGCTTTCGTATATTTCATTTTTATTTTATTTGAGTGACAGACAAAAGGAGGAAGAAGATGAGTACCCAAGTAATCGTTTCAACAGAAAACTATATGAATGTACAATTCTGTACATCAAGTTCTTGGAAGAACGTTGCGGTATTGTACATAGGACAAACATACATAAAAGTAAAATCTATATAGCTATCTGACTGGCACACCCATGAGTGATTACGTCCTCCTTCACCATCCAGTTTCTATCTTTTTGTTGTGAGAATGAATTTTCTGGATGTAAGTCAACGTTATTGCAAATTGATTAACACACCTTTTCACTCAAGCTAATCATAGGCTATAAGTCAGGGTTGCTGGTTTTCTAAATTCGCCATTGCAAATGTTCAATATATAGAGATGAAAACGTATGTCTTGGAGTCCCTATATGAGAACAGCGGTCAAGCTGCACATTTCCAAATGGATTAAGTCGTATTTTGTTTCAAAGTTTCTCAAAACAGAAAGCGTATGGAACCAGTCTTTCGTCTCTATGCCAATCCTGTGCAAAATATTGGGGTGTTTACACTACGTCCACATGCTGAATCCTAAAGTTCACGATCCCTCTTACACCTAAAGCTTTGAAACAAATGCCGAACTATGTGGTTCTTCACATCAAAACGAAACTTCTGGATACAAAAGAGCCACGTGGTCTATAGGTTTGTAGATCGCTTCTACCAGACAGGCTGTCAGTAACGTGTAGCGGGATAGCTTTCAAACAATATGCTACGTGTCCCCCTTTTCAATTGCAAATTTTGAGTTGGAACCTACCTGAGACCATGGGGTAAACATTATCATTTCGATAAATAGCACTTTTCAAATAATGGAATACGTCTTTTAGAATTTTGACACTTGTTTCACCGTTTTGGAATTCTAGTTTCATTGTTAGCTGCAGGCTGTTTTCAACTTTTGAATCTTCTGCCATTTCATACAGAGTTTGAGTAGAGCTGTGAGACTTCTGTTATCGTTTTTCTTTTAACGATAGCTTTCAAACGATATTATACTTGCCCCTCTTTTGAATTGCAAAATTTGAGTTGAACCCCACTTGGGATCCTGAGGCAAATATTTTCACTTTGTTAAATCATGCTTTTACAATGATGAAACAGTTATTTTGCCCTTTAGCATAGGTGCCAGCTTTTATTTTTAGCAACGTCTATGTACATCTGGTATAGAAAAGAGGTAAAAATGTTATATATATTTTAGCCCCTGGAAAGGCGGGGTCACTTCCGGGTACGAAACGAATACCTGGTTATGAACTTGCTCGAGAAGTCCTATCAGGAAATATATAGAATGTCTGCCAATTCAAGGTGCAGTTTCGATATCATCGCTAGTTAGTATAACTTATAATATCGTTATATTCCATACGATAACTTTTGAACGAATGTGAAGATTTTTATTCTCTTTTTCAATAGATTTATAAATTGATTTTCTCGAGGACGTTTGTTAATGAAATGGTTTCGCTAACTGGAAGTGGTAGATATGAGTCATTTCCGATTGTTTTATGATCACTATAGAATTAAAAGTGTAATAGATAGTAATAAGCAATTTCGAACAATCGATGAAGTGTGTCAGGGAAATTTTCATCTTCGTCATTAACATCGTAGAAGAACCGGAAGTAGTAGAAACTAACTATAACTTCTGGCTTCTAATTAATCTACATAGGGAGGTAGGGAGAAGCTGTTTTGGGGAATCAATTTTGCGTTGTGGGAATAAGTATCGTGTTCTTTGTCAAACGCCTAACTAAACCGGGAGTGGCAAAAACAAACTACTGTTAGTTTCAGTGTTCATATCAAATTATTAGAACCCCACTAAATAGCTAGAACCTAGTTTCTGTAATCAATTAAGTGTCTCAAGGATATGTTCTAACCCGTCTCTATTTGTCTATTAAATCCGGAAGTGGCAGAAATCAATCTTTTCCAGTTTATACATTGCGTGTTATAGAATGGATAGCGAAAAGGAGTTTCATGACCTTTTATGTTACGCGTTCTTTCGGTTTCCATGTACTTAATTTCACTTTCTTTAGATATATGCACATGAAATAATATTTATAGATTGTGAACAACACATACTCTATAGTTATTGGTTTATACTTTCTTCCAATTTCTGACGTTAAGAAACAATGTTTCGTCACTAATTTCACAGTGACTACATCAATCATTTTGTCATTCTATTTATTATCTCGTCCATTTACTAGCCTTTTAAATCACTATCACCTTCTATCGTATTAGGTTCACACATTATAGTTTTATTAACACAATGTGGAGAAAAATGGTAATTTTCTGGGTTCAAAGAGATTTTGCTTAGCAGAGTTACTGAAGCGAAAAACACCATTCAGGATCGAGGATTCGTATATGATGGATGAAAGTTAAATGTAATTGCACAGGAATATGTCAGGTTTATGGACTTGAGGGCAAATCGAATGAGAAATTAGGGTTACGACGACCTGCCTTAATTTCATTCCACTTGCAATTAGTATAACTACAGGAGATGTTAATATTTACATATATTAGTTAACCACATTACACAGATTGAAGATAATATCTAACATACGGCGTTATACTTTTAATTTCACATTTTATATTTGTCAAATTTTCCGAAACTATGACAACCAACAACCGTTGGGGTAGGTACCGAGACCCTTTACACATATTTATCTAAGTAATTCAACATTATATATTTTCCTTCATTATCTCATTTATATTCGACACGTATTTATATTTCATCATACATATAATCAATTATCATTTAATCCTTCAAATCCATAACGCCGCTTAATAAAATTTTCAGGTTGCTACGCTTCACATAAGAAAAATGATAAAAAGATTTTAACATAATGATAAAAATTATATTTTCAAACAATTTCAAAAGAGTGCACATTTACAGTACAAGACAAGTTCGTAAACACAAAAATTATATATATATATATATATATATATATATATATATATATATATATATTACAATTCACTATCCGGATAATGAACTTTTAAAATGTTAGTAATAATTATGGGCCCAAACATGTACAGAACATTCATATCTAAGGTGACCAATAGAAACAAAAGTGGAAATAACGAATAGTACAACGGAGAATTCCAAACGGACAATGACAAAAGAGACGAAAACAAAAGTTGGATTGTATACGGAACTATCGTTCGCTATTGTCGGGATCAAATTATGAAGGGAACGGTTCCTTGGTATTTGATATAAATGAATACCTACACGAATCTTGTATAGCAATATCTCAGTCAGAAATTTAGGTTCAAATGATATATGTTAAATGGTAAAATTTGTCAAGTTAAAACTTGGGGGAGGTTGAAAAATTTTTAAAAATACTTAGAAGAGAGATATAAAAATAGCTAGAGAAGAGAAACAGCTGCGTCAAAGGAAGTAAGCTAGGACACTAAAACTACAAAGAAAGTGTTCGAATTTTATATATGACAACCGTCAACTTCAGAGACAGATATACCTTTCAATATGCCGAAATAGGTCGCCTACTAATACATGGACCAAAATAACAATATAGAAAGGCTCATGAGCTAGTCGTTGTCCAGAGCAGAATTTTCACAAAAGACAGAGACTTTATGGAAATCCTATTTCGCGCAATATCTGGCCGAGTTCTGAAGACTATCTGGAAACTAAGGAAAACATCCATAAGGTCAGTTTGCTCTCTTAATTTATGATTTCTAAATAAAAAAATGTATTCGACACCTTAGAAGCTAATAAGGGTTTCGAGTAAAGATTTGAAAAACTAGAATAACGTCGATAAAATACAAAAATACTAACAGGAATTTCCCAAAATAAAAAAAAATAAATAAAATAAATATTACAAGTTGTTAGCGAAATATTACAAGTATACTAGTGACTTGTTAGCGAAATTCTTACTTGTCGCTACCAGTCCGCAAGGGCGCTAACCTTGAGGCGTCAACTGATTTCAAGCACTATATACTACAAACAAGAGAAGTGGAAATTCATGGGAATTGGGGTTTGGATGGTACCGTTCAGATACCGTTCAGATACTGTATAAAAATATTCTACTGTAATATAATTACTTTGTTATTCACTCTTATCCATTTCGACACACCTGTGAAAGTATTGAAGTCGGCTTAGTAAGATGACGCGGAAAAAAGTTTCAAAGTCACAAAGTACTATTACAAGTGTAAAACTGAACACGTATATTTAAACTGTACTAACTGGGAAACGGCTATTCTATTCCGTGAATACTAGGAAATTATTCGAAATCTCTTTCTTCATGAACACTACACGGCCCATACGACCAAATAAACGGTGAGTATGTACGGTTAATAGTGAATGCCAAGGCACGAAGTGAAAACGTGAATCACCATTTTCAAAGCACACTTCCTCACACGAAATCCTAATGAAATGGTCAGCGCTCGAAACATTCATCACGGAAACACACACACACGCATATATATATATATATATATATATATATATATATATATATATATATATATATATATATATATATATATACAATCAACACCCTTGTGCCAAAACTATGATGGGGATCAAAGGTGTCCTTTCATTTAATCACACTTACTATATTGTATAAATATATGTTATCGCAATCCTTATTCATTTATATATTTTTTCATTTTTAAACATAAATTCCTTTATAGACACCCTATTCTACTATTATGGCCAAGACTGTTCAAAGCAGTCTCCTTGTACATCTATTAAAGTCAACAGGCGATCATATATTGATTTATACGCGATAATCCCCATAAACCAACACTCGATTCTTTCTACATACATATCTTAACATACTTGCAATTCACGATTCCATATCTATATGTGTATTCAAAATTCATTATGATTGATTGTGCTCTTAACTAAACGTGATTATATTTTGAGAACGACAACATTGAGGTCGATCGAAGTTAGAAAATTGGAAATTTTAATCTAACGATAGAATAGTGCTATGTAGGCAAATTTCAGTTTATGAAAGAATTTCAAGTATTATTTTTTTAATTATTTAATTACTATACTATATAACGTACCGTGCATTTCAGTGCATTTAGTTGGTACTGAAACTCGTTTATTTATCTATTGATGTAGACCAGAACTGCTGTATATGCCTCAATAATCACAAAAAAGTTCAATTTTTGAGTTGACTAGATTTTTAAATTATAAGGTATAGTAAAAAGCTGTTTTGGGGAATCATTTTTTTGCGTTGTGGGAAGAGGTATCATCTCTCTTAAAATACTATTCAAACCGGGAGCATCAAAACCAAATCCGGTTTTAGTGTTGATTGCTATAGATTAGAAACAGTGAGAATAGACAGTGAGAACCGGTTTTCAGTAATAAATTAAGTGGCCCAAGAATATGTTCTATCTCGATTCTAACCTTTCAACTAAAACCTGAAGTGAACGAAATGGATGTCAACTTCTGGTTTGGACATTAATTGAGAATATATTTTGTGATCATTTTTACGACTTTTCTCAGGTTTACTTTTCAACAATTCCTGGCTGGATTTTTACAAAATTTAGTAAGCAAGTAGCCCATTACCTAAGAAGTAAAGGCTCGTATATTCTGTGTCAAGTACGTCCAAGAAGAGTCTCGACTCTCGTTACATTTGATAATTTATTTATCGACAACGACTTTATTAGGCAATAGCATAACAAAAAAGATCGCTGTACTTGGTGGGCGACAACGGAGAGTTACCAGCTCATTTTGTCTCAGCTCGGCTTGCACTGTATACGGTATTTTGTTTGTCGGTAACTAGCCGCTGCATCTAAACCAAATTTGGTGTTCAAGCAGTACATCATTTAATGAGTAACAATTGTTATCATTGGTTGTTGTGGTCAACTTGTATTTGGATTTTTCTTTACAACTACTGACCGAATCAGAAATAAATTGTGTGGTTGGCAGTAAAACCTTTACTAATTAAGGTTGTTATATTTGGTGGCCGAGCTCAGCCAAATTATGGTATCGAATTGTGTGTGGTACATTATTTCATGGCAACTTCTTGCCAGATCTAATCCAAAGTAATTACCCGTTACAGATAACTGCCGATTTTGCTCTGTAGTAATTAACCTAAAACTAGAAATGGTTTATTTCTACCACTTTCAGTTTTAATACAATATTAACGATGAAGATGAAACGTATTCTGGGAATGCTTCTTCAATTCCCGAAAACTTCATGTAATTATCTATTACCGTTTTGATTTTACAGTGGTCAACGATAGAACTTGGAAATTGTTGATTTCTACCACTTCCGGTTTATGGATCACCTCAATTAACAATCTTCCGAAATAATTACTTTATCTATAATTTGCAAAAATGAAAAGAAAACAAAAGAAAGGAAAAGAAAGATATTAAAAATTCGCTTTCTTTCAAGAATTGTTTTCCTCAGCAACGGACGGACAGTTAGGCTATTATTATTATTATTATTATTATTATTATTATTATTATTATTATTATTATTATTATTATTAGTAGTAGTAGTAGTAGTA
The DNA here is from genome assembly GCF_964235325.1 of Thermobia domestica. Lineage (NCBI taxonomy): Eukaryota > Metazoa > Arthropoda > Insecta > Zygentoma > Lepismatidae > Thermobia > Thermobia domestica. Next base: position 185,084 of record NW_027655966.1, on the reverse strand, counting down.
GTAGTAGTAGTAGTAGTAGTAGTAGTAGTAGTAGTAGTAGTAGTGGTAGTAGCAGTAGTTGTTGTTGTTGTTTTGTGGTAGCAGTAGTAGTAGTATAAGTATTCTCCATGTTGGTAGATCACGGGACTAATAGGAGGTGTGAGTGTAAGTGTATGAGTGTGTGAGATTCAAATGCTTCTGTCGTCTTTCTGGATCTTCAGCTTCCTCTTTCAATTCCCAAAATTTTCTTCCATTTTTTAAATCAACGACCAGCTGCATTCTTCTTATTATTATTCCTCTCTTTTCTTCCTTCTCTTATGTTCAAACTCTTACTTGCGACTTTTTTCTTCGTCATTGGGTTGAGGACAGGCTAATGCATTTTAAGCCAATTCCTAATAATAAGTACCATTTCTCTAGTTCATCAGTACAGAAGCCTCATCCAATTTATTTCGGTAGAAAGGAAAAAACTATTTTTCTTCCTCTACCCTTTTTTATTATCTACTCTACTTAACGAAACCGGAAATCAACCACAGAATTAGCCATGCGTATGTGCTTTATACTATTTTACTTTTCTCGGATCCAATTACTTGTGGAGTCACTCGGTCGAAAAAGTAAAGAAAACGTTTTTTCAGGCCAATCATTCTGAGTAAAGTATTTCCTGATTTTTCCTCATTCACACCAGGGAAATACCGGGATGATATCCTGCATGTCCCACGCCGCCTCCTTCCCTCGCCATTCCTTCCATTTTTCCTCTTCCTGGATATTATGGTCGGAGAGGGACATCCTTTCAATGTGACGGCCTTAAGGCCCTAATGCCAGAAATACGAATAACGTATATAAATAAATAAATACATTTATTTCATATTAGTATGAATGTGTTTATGAATATTTCTAATCATAAAGAGGAAACAGAAAATATATAAAAAATAAATACAATCAAAATGAATGAATGTGTATGTAGGTCATGGTCTTGTATCAGCACCGCAACCCCATCGTTAGGAGCGCAAATGGCTTTGCTCGGCTAAATGCTAAAAAAAAATGATAATCAACAAAAGAATCCACAATACCTTGTTGATTTCCTCTCTACATTCAACGTCGATTTTTCCAATGTTTCTGAGCAAATATTTTTTTTTAAATTGGGCGTTATTCTAGAACTCAAAAAGATAAAACCACAAAAATAAAAAAAAAAAACATCACGGGCCTCGTTTGCAATTCCTCCCCTCCCTTCAAGTTCAGCATCGATTTCTCCTATGTTCGCGAGCTTGTATTTAAGAAAATTTTGTAGTTCTCTTTGTTTCGTCGAGCATTACAAAAATCAAACCATCATGGACACTCGTATGGATTAACTTCCCCTCTCCACATTCAACACCAATTTTTCCTATGTTTCCAAGCTTTAGTTCCAAAAAATGTTATTGTTGCATTTTTTTTTTTAGTCTAGTATTTGAAGAAGCATGACAGGTTCCATTGATGCCACCTATTATTCTTTAATACTTCCTTTATTAAGTATCCTCACTGGAAATCAACCCTACGGCGGATCGCACCGAAGATCAATGCTAACCATTAATCAACATTCAGAATCCCTTTAGTAACTTATTAGTTGTATGAAATTTTGATCTATTTGGGTGTGCTCTGTAATACAAGTATAACAACGGAAGGTTTTTATTTTACTTGCCGCTGCTGAATGTTTTGAAATGATTCTTTGTGATTATTTTCCTTACTACTGTCAAAGTCAGTGGCGCTACACAAACTATAAATTGGGCATCAAATAAATACATAAATAAATAAATAAGAAAGAAGAATGCCCAACTGACTGATTTTTATGAATCTCTCTGCCCAAAGTACTAACACTTTCAATGTAATAACACGTTACGGGATATCACTTAATGTAAAGCAAATTCAATTCGAATTTTTTGATGTATTATTACATTTCGTTTGATTTTTATTTTCTTGAATCCTGACATTTGGATTACTAAACTTCAATAGTCATTATATTTTTCTAGTCAAGCTCTATAAAAATAAAAATAAAATAAACGACCTCCTGTGGCTTCCTTTAACAACTGCTATAGTAATATATTACTAGTATTGTTTGTAGCCTACATTCCGAGTACTGTATTAATGACTTAATTGAATACTACTAATACTTATCTACAGTACAAGCAGTGACTGTCGTATATTCAGACAGTTCTTATTTATGTTGTTACTGAACATACAAAAAGCATAGAAGAATCTAAGTATGGGAACATCCTCAAAATGACCACTTTCAATATGGCGACCAGCACACCTTCAAGTACATTACATACATATAGCAATTCGAGAAAACTATTAACTTTAGAGCGAACATTCTCTGATTAACTTTTGCTCCCCTTTCTTTAACCTTCGTTTTGATAACCAGAGCAATAAAATTGGGCCGATGCTTCTAAAGTGACAGAGCAAATTATTTGTGACTTCTGGTGTCGCAAATTAAAAATATTAGCGGCGCAAGTATGTTAAACTTTGCTTTTTCAGAACTACCATGGAAACATATGAGCTGCGTTATTTTGAAAATCATTCTGAATCAGTTTACACCTCTTGATCTTGTGGAAAATGTTGTGGCGCATAACTCCACCACGTCCATTCTGATCAGGAATGAAGAAATCTCTTCAAGAAGGTTCTTTTCCTAGACGATCATTTGTAATGTTTATTCCGATGGTTGACATGAACCCTTGCGACTTATCTTGTGTGCTTTCAAAGCTTCCATTTTATGTCAAGAATCAGCTCATCATAGTATTACAGTTATTCTAACTCTTCATCAGTCTCTTTGGTGGAAAGCACAGCTGATAAAGCATGATAATACTGTAGATACTTCCCTGAATTCCATAGTTTTGTGTTTAAGCGGTTTTCACTCACTAATGAGTTTCTTGGGTTGTATTGGCCATCTCATGCGTAGAACAGGATTGAAAAAGATATTAGAGTTGGTGTGTGCACACAACTCTGACAGCTAATTGGTAAAGCCGTTTCAATAGCAATGCGAGGTCATTTCTTAATAGGTGCAGTTCTAAATGTACTTCTATCTGAGCTCACCTTTTTTCTTAACTTCAGCTAAGCTTAATTAGAGCTTCTTGACAAGTGACACGTCCTTGTTTGATAATGAATATAATGCTCCGAAAGATATGTGGTTTGCTGTAGAAGAACTGTATCACATGGTCATGAATAAAAGAATCAAACCCTCCAAACTCACTTTACATAAACTACTGAAGGAATTTCACAATCAGATCAATAATAAAAATATCTTTGGCAGTTCAATGTCGTACGAGCAATGTATGAATTCAGTACATGGCTCTTGTAGATATCCTTCACAGCTTTATCACAGCCGAAAGGACAGGGGATTGGAATTTGCAAGTGAGTACGTAAAAGAAATGCTTCCATTTTTTCAAGTATGTTGGCAGAGCCTCTAAACGAAATCAGTGTTTCCTTATTTCAGGAAATGACTCGGCCACAAGACGACCATCCGGACGTATACAAGTTGTTCTGTGAGGACCACTGTAACCACTTCGTGTAATCTGGTCGCTGTTCGTGGTTCGTGGTCCTACCAATAAGTATTCTCCTGAGACTGGAACTTACCTGGACAGGACGATGAAGGACCTCTCCAAGAAGAGTTACAAACTGTTCCCAAATCGTTCATCGGTCTCAACGATGAGATGAGCATTAGGCGCCGAGAGGTTCGGGTGTCTCGTCTCGAAAACCTCACCATCCAGACGGTCATCCAGACCATAACGCACACAAACATCACTTATAAAAACAACGAAAACACACTGGATTAAATGACACTATACTTATTTATTAGAACACTATCATATATATATATATATATATATATATATATATATATATATATATATATTTAAAAAATAGCGAAGAGGAATGAACACAACACTAAACACTGAATATGTATAATATTTTCGTCACGGAAATCACACTTTGTCCTTTAAAGGCAATAGAGCCCTTTATATATATACGAGATTATAATTTAGATTTCACGATAAATGCTTCTCTCACACCATTGACGCACTTGGTGGATTAGCACTGGGGAAAAGTTGTCTATATCGCCCCACGATGAATCCAGTTGCTGCGCCAACAACCCTGCAGCTTAAAGATGCGTCTTCAGCAAATTAAACAAGAAATCCTCCAAAGTAGAATGCTGATGTTGGAGGGCGCGTATATAACTTTTTAGCGCACTAGGTTTGTGAACCTGGGACGTCACTAGTTGGGGCTAGCCGTAAGAAAACGTCCTTCGCCGGCTAATAGCTTGTGCCCCTTAACATACAATCGTACTTGGTTCCCAACGCAACGTGCGTGGTGGCTACGTACAGTATCGGAGTCAAACTCCCTGAGCACCAAAGCTCAAGGTACGGGTTGCAATGGTCAACTAAAAGTGTTGGCAGTTCATTCCAAAAATCACTCAGTTAACTCACCTGTATGCACATACAAACATAATACGAAAAACAATGTATGTTAATTTCAGTCAACTGCCTATAATGCACTAGACACGGCGATAACTCTGGCGTGAGAAAGTACAGATAACGGGCTATGGAACAATGCAGTTGGTGCCACTTTGGTCACTGGAACATCTGGTCAGCCCGTATTTCTCTAATCTACCGCAATATTTCCATAAGCGATTATAGAAAACACTTAATTCAGTTCCAAATAACTGCAGAATATATACTGTGCATAATAATAAGTCAGGGAGAAACACTGAAATGGTTCGTCACTAACTGAAATGTTCTCACTAAAAGCAATGTTTTAAATATATATATGAGAAAACGATGAAAGACTTCTTTGTCCAATTGTGTGGGAAAGAAGCAATTCTCACCGAAGAAAGAACTTATATGCGTTGCAGAATAAAGTATAAATCGAAAATAATGATCACTGTCTTTACGAAATATACAAGGTGTCCACAAAAAGTCCTTCTATAACCTGGTGGCGGTTATACCACCACGGTATCCCACGGAGCGATCGTTACAGGGCAGGAGTTTTAAATGATCTCGTCATTGAACAGACTCTAATGAGAAACTCCAAAACCGCAGGAGATGAACACCAAATAGAGGTATCGGGAAGTCTTAAAGGCAACTTTTAATTTTGTCTATGCCAGCATGCCCTGAAATTAACTAGCCCTACAAGAGCTAATGGGATTGGAATATCACAAAAGTGACCAACGTAAGGAGAGCACATCTGCTGGAGTAAGGAGATATAAGAAAGTTATTTAAATTATTTTCAATACCTCCAGATGAAAACCTCTTTCACTTCAGGGTTGAAGACACTATGCTGTACAATATTATGAATGGCAGTGAAGCAGTAAGTAATTAATGTTAATGTTGATAGGGCAAAGAAAATTGGAGGTAAAATTCTGAGATCAATAATCGGGACAGAGATTGGTAAATATTCATTTAAAAGATCGCATCAATTTGTCATTATTAATGCTAAAATCAATATTGTTATCGATGGTCAAAATGTGAAAATAGATGCACAAATTCTCTTCCAGGGGCTGCTGGTAGTAGCTCAGTAAAATAATGAAAATAAGGAAGAAGTGTATGAATCATCACAATACTCCTCATCCATGGTTGAGCAGTTTGGATTTATGAGAGAAGCGAAAAATTCTGACTTATCAGATGCGTTGTGGAAAATGATAGAAAATGAATTGAATGAGTAAAGTGAAACATTGCTAGCAGAACAAGTCATTGTGGATAGCGGCTCCTTTTGTATTGCATTCTCAGGCAACAAGGTAACTTTTGATTCTATCTGTGTTAGCTATGTGCAGTTTGTGTTAAAAGTGTATCCCAGATCTATTAAGGTCTTTCACAGTAATTGTTCTACACCAAGAATAAAAGACACAAACCCATGTTCGTCAATCGAATGGAAAAAACGGAGTTCAAGTTATGTTTACTCAGGGCATGCCACTTCTCTCTAAGAATGAATTGTTCCTCGCAAACCAAAACAATATGCAGAGCTTCAAAAACACGTTAAGTGATAAACTATGAGCAGAGGGCTTCCAAACACTGCATGTTGCTAACGACGAGGATGACTACATTGTTAAAACTTCTGTTAATTGTGCCAGTAAAATGAAGGCCTATGTAAGCAGAAGATACTGATATTTCGGTATTACTTTTTATTTTCAAAAAGGAAGTGGGTTATCATTATATCTCACAAGTAAACCTTACGTTTGGGTGAATCGAGTTGCTGACTGAGACACATATGAGAAAGTAGTACTAAATGTGGTCAGTATTTCAGTGAAGTTGTAGGTGCGAAGCTCCAGGGGTTTAGGAGATACAGCTACCAGAACATCACATGGAAGTACAGAATAGTCTTCATACAGTTGGAGGTAAAAGCTCTGTAAGACCTCTTGTAACAACAAAAGGTGAATAACAAATATATGGGTACATATTAGGATTAGGGGAAAGTCATATAGTAAGGGTATACTTGATGGCGGCCATTTTGAAATCCGCCATTTTGAATTAAGGTTAAGTTTTTAAAATAGGAACAGGGTCATGTGATACATGATTTAAGACGCAAATTTAATCAGAAGAACAATGGTGACACTAATTTTGATTTATGGGCAATTGGTAAAAAGTTACAGGGAAATTAAATATTGTTGCAGCATGTGTATTAGTCCTTTACCCCACCTTGTAAATTTTGTGTTAATGATAATAATTAAATAAAAAGCAGGTGGATAAATCTTAGGTCTATGGTAAGAGTTGCCTTGATGGCGGCCATGTTCAAATCCGCCATTTTGAATCAGACACAAGTTTTAAACAAAACGCATAACAGTGACACCTTATTAATAGCAAATTTTATCATAGCTCCAACGGTATAATCATTTTTGGTTTATCATTAACCAGCACAAATTAAATGAATCGCTCCTTACGACTACTGCTTTGACGGAATTGTTAACGACAAAATGTGTCAAGTGTAACTCGATTGCCTTTGTCAGGTGTGCTCACTGTGAGCAGAGCATTTATGCAAGTCATGCACTCTTTTCTGAACTACGTATTGGTTGTACTAATTGAGGACTTTTCTGGAAGAAAGACCCAAGTTCAATTATAACTCAATTCCACTTTGGTCATTTTTCCTTAAATTAGCAACTTGTTTATGCGATAACAAATGCTGGTTAATGATAAAGCAAAAATGGTTATACCGTTGGAGTTATGGTAAAATTTGCTATTAATAAAATGTCAATGTTATGCATTTTGTTTAAAACTTTTGTCTGATTCAAAATGGCGGGTTTGAACATGGCCGCCATCAAAGCAACTCTTACCATAGACCTAAGATTTATCCACCTGCTTTTTATTTAGTTATTATCATTAACACAAAATTTGCATGGTGGGATAAAGGACTAATACATATGCTGCAACAATATTTAATTTCCCTGTAACTTTTTACCAATTGCCCGTAAATCAAAATTAGTGTCACCATTGTTCTTCTGATTAAATTTGCGTCTTAAATCATGTATCACATGACCCTGTTCCTATTTTAAAAACTTAACCTTAATTCAAAATGGCGGATTTCAAGATGGCCGCCATCAAGTATACTCTTACTATATGACTTCCCCCTAGTCCTAATATGTACCCATATATTTGTTATTCACCTTTTGTCGTTACAAGAGGTCTTACAGAGCTTTTACCTCCAACTGTATGAAGACTATTCTGTACTTCCATGTGATGCTCTGGTAGCTGTATCTCCTAAACCCCTGGAGCTTCGCACCTACAACTTCACTGAAATACTGACCACATTTAGTACTACTTTCTCATATGTGTCTCAGTCAGCAACTCGATTCACCCAAACGTAAGGTTTACTTGTCAGATCACACCTACAAAGCGGTTCCAGTACACAACGTGTTTGAGACATAGAACGGGTATGCTCTATTCTTGGTAAAGAAATTTCTAGTCACCTTCGATTTTGCAATTGTCTGTAGTTAAAACCTAATGCACCTCACCCACAAGTGATGCAGCGGCATTCCATTCGATGCGTATGTATATGTAACTATTTATACAACAACAGATTTACTCAGATAAGCAATTGAAGCCACAGGAATATTTAGTTATTTACTTATTTATCATTATTACCTATTACTAAGCTATTGATCCCTTTACAATAAGTATTACACGTAGAGTTTACATTATTATTATAATGGTACGCAGTAATACAAAAAAGTACACATTACAAAAATAACAGAAAGAAAAAATAACAAACTTATATAGAACAAAGAAACAAAAAAATGAATAGAAGACAGATGTGCAAGCCGTAGTTATGCAACACTTATATAACACTTCACATTTTTTAGGATTTGTGAATTGTAACTTTGCATGGTGTAAATTGCATTGCATATTAATAATTCATGATTAATTGTTAATGTATTCTTTTGAAAGCGAATGGAAAATGGTGGATAGTTGGAAAAGGTTGAAGGCAGGTTTCTTGCGATTCCAATGTCCATGATTGCAGCTTCTTCAAATGTTCTGAATGCGATCAGATTTAATTGTCGAATGAATTGTGATTCTATAAAAGGTACTTGCAATAGGCCTTTGGCTTGCACTGCCGCATGCGGAGAATATCAACCTGCCTGAAATTAGCCCCCTCATATAAAATTTAATTTTTTTTTATGTTAATCGCTTGAATCGTTTGATCAGATACGATCAAGAATTTTTAACGTTTCATCAGCTTTACTAACATAAATATAAGCGATATTTAGTAGGGGGCTAATTACACGCTAGCCCCCTTCCGCCAGATTCAAAATTCTTCAATGCCATTCGTTTGATCAGGTTTGATCAACAATTTTAAAGTATTAATCAACTTTACTAACAGAGATATAAGGATTCCAAAATGGGAAGCCAGCCCTTCTATTCCTCCCATTCGACTTTTTCTTAAGTTAATCGTTTGATCATCGTTTGATCAGGTATGATCAACAAATTTTAAAGTTTGATCGGCTTTATTAACAAAAAGATATAAGTGTTCCAAAATGGGAGACGAGTACTTGTACTCCTCCGATTCAATCTTTGTCTTATGTCAATCGTTTGATAAGCGTTTGATCAGGTATGATCAATAATTTTTAACATTTGATCGGCTTTGCTAACAGAGAGATATAAGGGTTCCAAAATGGGGGACGAGTCCTTTTACTCCTCCGATTCAACTCTTTTTCTTATGTCAATCGTTTGATAATCGTTTAATACGGTATGATAACAATTTTTAACGTTTGATCGGCTTTATTAACAAAGAGATATAAGTGTTCCGAAATGGGAGACGAGTACTTGTACACCTCCGATTCAATCTTTTTCTTATGTCAATCGTTTGATAAGCGTTTGATCAGGTATCATCAACAATTTCTAAAGTTTGATCGGCTTTACTAACAAAGAGATCCAAAAGTGTTCCAAAATGGTTGATCAGACCCCCTACACATCCAATTCGACTTTTTCTTATGTCAATCGTTTGATCATCGTTTGATGACGTATGATCAACAATGTTTAATGTTTGATCAGCTTTACTAACATAAATATAAGCGACATTTAGTAGAAGTGGCTAACTACACGCAGATCACCCTTTCGCCCAGATTCGAAATTTTTCGATGTTAATCATTTGATTATCATTTGATCAGATTTATCAACAACTTTTAAACATTTTATCAACTTTACTAACAGATATAAGGGCTCCAAAATGGGGGCCCACCCCCTTCATCTCAGATTCTACTTCTTCTTATGTCAATCGTTTGATTATCGTTTGATCAGTCATGATCAACAATTTTTGACGTTTGGTCAGCTTTAAAAGCACAAATATAAGCGGATAATTATATTCTTCACTAGCCTCTTTCCAGGTTCGTTATTTCTGGATGCTAATAGTATGATCTTCATTTTATCAACTTTGATCAACGATTTTCTATGTTTTATTGACTTTTTTAAAGAGATTTGCAATCTCGTTACAAATAAATAATGCTGAAATATATTTAAATTCTATTCTATACAATGAAGCAACAATGTGTAATGGAATCGCAACAATGTCCTCGATTGTCGGCATTTATAGAAATAATAGAATATATATATATATATATATATATATATATATATATATATATATATATATATATATATATATATATATATCATTATACACCATATAATAATGCATGTGTATACATACTTATTGGCCCGAATGCTTGGCATCGTAAACAATAATGTTTATGCAAAATCTTGAAAAGTGAAAAAATATTTAAAAAAACACTTGAAATATATAACGCTGAATAATGTCTTCAACATTCCTTTTATATTACAGCAGTGCAGTCTGTTACAAAACATATATGGAAGTTCAGTTTTTAAAATGAAACACCATAGGTAATAACATGCATTTTTATATATAATTTACGATGATTGTAGCGTAAACTTTCAAGTAATTTAACAAATTTTCAGGAGGGTAATTGAAGACTTTGGAGCAAAAACAGATTAATTCCAGAAAATAAAAATGTAGAGGAGCCCATACAGCAAGGAATATTTCCTCAACCAAAAGAAAGAAATATTTTCCTTGGTTTCCAAAAGGTTTTCCTTCTCTGGAGATCTTCATGGTAGTTTCCCCAATGTATCCCGAATATTTCCAGAAAATATTTTCCCAAAAATGTTCGTAAAACATTTTAGAAAATACCGAGAGTACAGTTTGAGAATGCTTGCCGGAAAGTGAATACAGTTTGAGAATGTTTTCACTGTTGAGAAGGGAAATAATTTCGAAATGATACTAAAAATATTTTCCATACATGATACGGAAAACAATGAAACGAAATATATTCCATATATTTAAAAAATGTTCTCTAATAAGTTATTTGCATTATATTCTATTTTTACGAGAAAACATATTGAATATATATTTTTGAAAACGTTTAGAAACGTTTGAAAACGTTTTAAAAATAAATTCTTTCGTGGTATAAGAAAAATAATTTTCAGAAATGTTTTAAAAAGGTTCACTTAATTTTTACAAGAGTAGTATCGTAATCTTCTCTTATAACTTAAATGAAATATTTTCTTACAATATTTTAGTATTATTTCCAGAATATTTTATCGAATTTTGAGTATACAGCTTTAAAACAGGGAAAAGCAAACATATTAAAAATGAATAGAAAATGTTTTCAGTTACGTATTGGAAAATATTTTGTGTTTTTTGTTAACAACATTTTCTGATATATTATAAAAACATTTTTACATTGTTTTCAGAATATACTCTTCCGTTACTGGAGAAAATATATTCCTTGTTATATTTGAGAAGTATCCCAAATTAGAATTATTTTCAGAATATTTTACCTAATGTTTAATTTAAACAACTAAAACAGATATTAGAAATGAATAGAAACTATTTAACAACGTATTTATGAAACATAGTTTGTGCTTTTAGCTAATAATATTTTCTAATATATCAAAGAAAAACTTTTACATTATTCTCATAATATATGATCCAGTTACAATAAAAGTACATATTCCTTGTTGTACCTAAAATGAATTTTGCCGGAAATGTTTCTGAAACATTTTTCTAATTTAAATTGCATATACTTAGATATTATGTTGGAGATTTTTAATATTTTGGAGATTATCTATCTATCTATCTATCTATCTATCTATCTATCTATCTATATATATATATATATATATATATATATATATATATATATATATATATATATATATATATATATATGTGTGTGTGTGTGTGTGTGTGTGTGCGCGCGTATGCGTATGCACTGCACGAGTCGGACTTGGGAAATCCAGTTATGCTTTTTCCTTAGCCCAGGCCGGGCTTGGGCGGGCCTGCGCTTCACGTAGGGTCGGGCTCGGGCGATTATTTGCAGTTCTTTAATGAGCAGATATGAGATGAACTAAAATTGCTTTTTTTGGGAAGTGAAGAAGTAATCATCCGGTACATTCATGTTTTTTTACGCACACAGGCATGGTCTTTACTTGGTTCCCAATGAATTTGAGTAACATAAAATAAATAAAACTTAAGTACCAGAAAATAGAGGCAATACAGGCATTTTCATTTGTAACACATTTGTTGAGAACTATAGTTAGATGTCACGTTCAAGCCCTCTAACCATGTTAATCCTTTAATTTTATTCGTATAATAATTCCTGATTTCAGGAGAAAATTTCCATTAACTACGGCATATGAAGTTCTACACTCTTATACTTTGTTTATGTATGTGAGATCACATAAGAAACCAAGAAACAATGCTAATAGGTTTTCTTCCAGGGGTAAAATCTAAGTGTGAAGGTGCTGAACTGGGACTTTAATTGCGGCCCTTGTGCAAAAACAACAAGTAATCGCAACTTTTATTTATTTTAGTTCTTGGGGAGGGGGAGATGGAAGCGAACCCTCGGAAGGATCTCTGAAAAAAAAACACTGGATTCTATCCGCCACTGTTTGTTATATTACACAAAATAAGGTTGTAGCAGGCACGTAGCGAGAGTTGCGTGAAGGGAGGGGGGTGTCCGAGACATGAAATACTGTGGTCATCACACCAGGTGCTCGATCATTCTAAACAATTTTACTGGAACATATATTGGTTCGTGTAGCCAGGACTTCGTAACGTTGGGATGGGGTAACATGAAATTCTGAAGGCCCAGGAGCTCGATCAATCTAAACTACTTTACTATCAACATATATTGGTTTGTGAGGATATGTTGGTAAGTATTTTAAAAAACTATGAAGAAATCTCGAGTAAAATAAAAAAAACTTATTGAAAAAGATTATACAATATTTACATCCTTCCACTGTTTATTCAAATATAACAATTTTCCTGTCATTATGTCCTTAACTATTATAAAAAGTACATTATCACTGTTATAAAAAGTACATACTCAATAATGTCTTGTAAAATATTTTGCAATATCGGCGTTCCTTTTTCTGTTGAATCAAATGTTAACAGAACTTTCTTTCCACATATATTTTTGTTTTTGTTATTCTGTGAACTACTCTCTGTTTCAAATGACAGGTTAAAAGAGCAGTAGAAAATTGTTTTTGAAATAATATAATTGATATTTCAAGGTTACGATGACGAAAAATTATGATAAAATGTCCACGCTGCTACACAGCGGCACTATGCTTTCGGAAGCTGGAAATCTCCCTAACTAGTAGCAGAAATTCTCAGAAATCGGCAACATTTCTAGAAATTTTAAATTCCCTGATTGTTCCAGGATATATCGCTCACCTCGCCAACATGTATTGCAAGTAATACAAATTTTCCCATAACAGAGAGTAACCAAAAGCTTCCTGTGATTTATTTTTAACGCTGATCCTACTTTTTCTCATTTCATTTTGTTTCATCCTTCCTTAAATTTTCACAGTTCTGGTCTTGAACGGGGGAGTCAGGACCCACAGACCCTCTTAGCTACGTCCCTGGTTGTAGTTATATGTCAATAATATTGCGTTTTCGTCAGGGCTCTCATTCTGTAGGAGAGTGGGATAATAATACCTACAGAACTATATAACCCTAAAGTCGCAATCACACTTAATTGTTTGCATACTTCCATAAAACATACAAACACCAAATTTCACATACATGTTCATCATGTGATGTGAATATTGGGAAAATTCTGATATCTTGAAAAAGGCAGCATTTTCCATGTAAATGAAGGGTCGAAATTTTTCGTCGTTTCGAAATGCAGTTTCTTATGGTAGTTGCACATATCATAGAAAAATTATATTTTGTCAGGCAGTGAAGTTAGGAACATAGTTTGTGTTAGAAAAAAGAGCATTAAAATTCGTTTTGGTTTGGCTGTGGAAATCTATTTATATAATGTAAAATTTGTAATGGCTGTGTCTAGGACGTTGAAATTTCCAGCTGACGTTTATTCCGATGCGTAGTTTCCGAACGCGTGCTTAAACTTGAAAAAATAATCATCTTCGTGGTTAGAAAGTGCTAGGAATATTTCAAGGGGGCGTCTAATTCTGGACAACTTGTAGATGTAGTGAAAACACGAAAGTGCGTTAGAATGTGTAAATTGCAGCGTAAGTAAGGGGGAAAAATCGGAAAGGATGGAAAAGTCGTCATCTTCGATTCAATATGGCGGCTCAAAAATTTGTACCCATGAAAATTTTAAGAGGTGCTCAGGGTAGGTAAGTCAGGTTTTGCTATATTATTAACGATGAAATGTAGTTTAAGCGAAGAAACAAACCAGTGACGAAGTCGCCATCTTGAATGCAAAGTTGTAATGTTGTTGAATTGGCTTGATCTGCCTTGTTATGTGCTATGTTAAGGGTAATGGAACAAACATAAATCAACGTAGTAACTTGACTCTGAGGTATCACGTCTGCATTCTAAGCAGCAGGTCTGAGTTGGATTCCCAGCGAAACCTTGTTTTGACTTGCGTTTTTTTTCTTATCACCATTACTTCGTATTAGCAAAGTAGTTTGTCTTCGTATTGCTGTAACAAAATATTGTCATCATTACATACGTATTGGGGATAAATATATATTTATACTGCTACTTTTGAGATGGTCTCGAAACGAGGCAGTATGTTCGTGTGAAGTTTCGAGACGAAACTGAAGTATTTAAAATCAACAAGACATTTTGTCTCGCAACAACGGTGTCTCCTTCAAACCGGAAATGATTGTAAACTATCTCTCTCCCCTTTTATGTCCCTCGTTAAGATACATGCGTACACCAAGTTTGAAGGCAATATCGCAATTGGAAAGTATAAAATATTAATTTTCAGGAAATACACACACACACTCATACGCACTCACACACACAAATGGGCACCTCTTGAAAATTGTCTCGTCGGCTGTATAGATAATTATAATATATAAGAAACACGGAAAAGTGCCCCTTTCGGTTTAATAGTTTTTGTGGCGGGACTGGTTGGAATGAAATGACGTGTATAATAGAGTCAACCTTGTTGGTAATCACCTATGCTATAAAAATAAATTCTCGAAAAAAGAAAAAAAACATAAAAAAATTTGATGGGGATCGAACCCAGGTCTCCTGTTCAGAAGTTCCACGTTTTGTATTATAAGAGCTATTGTTTCGATGTGCTCCGAGAGGCACTCTCAAAATTCCGGCGGTGTCTCCCGCTAAAGAAATACAGATATGAAAGAAAGACTGCCATCACTTGTAGGATATTGTGTATCGCAATAAAAGTATGTTTTTCAAACTGGAAAATAGCTGATATCCCTGAAACGATGCAAGAAATCGGCAAAATGGTCGCACCAAATTTCCCCGTTTATTCTCGTTGTTGATCCCGTATAACAAGTTTAGAATGTATACCACACATCTAGCCTCCAAATTGGAAGTACGTTAGTATCGGAACAACGGTTTGAAAAAGAGTCAAGATGGATGTTCAAAAAGCGTAATATTATAACTTTTAACCACATACACTCAAACGCCTTTTGGCAGTTGTGTGCTTGACAGCGTATAGAGCTATAATATAGGAGATACATGGGACAGTGCTCCATTCGATTCAATAGTTTCTCTGCCAGGGAGGGTGCGAATGAAATGCCGTGTATAATAGACTTAACCTTATTGACAAGCAATATATGAAAATTAAATATAAGTTTGAAGAAAAAAATAAAAAAAACTTGACGGGGATAAAACCCACGTCTCGCCCGCAGAGTCTGACATACTTTCACTGGACTACTGAACTGCTTAAATTTTTACATATTCAACTTTCTACTTCGTGCTCACATGGGACATAATGGGTCAGCATCTATGGAATTATATAATTCTAAAGTGGAAATCACACTTAATTGTTTGCATACTTCCACAAAACATACAAAACTAAATTTCGCATACATGTTCACCATGTGATGTGAATAATGGGAAAATTCTGATATCTTGAAAAAGGCAGCATTTTCGATGTAAATGAAGGGTCGAAATTTTTCGTCATTTCGAAATGCTGTCTTTTATTGTAGTTGCATACATCATAGAGACTTCATATTTTATGAGGCAGTGAAGCTAGGAATAAAGTTTGTGTTAGAAGAAATATAAAATTCGTTTTGGTTTCGCAACGCAAATCGATATAATGTGAAATTTGTAATTGCTCCGCCTAGGACGTTGAAATTTCGAGCTGATGTTTATTCTGATGCGTAGTTTCCGAACGCGTGCTTAAACTTGAAAATAATCATCTTAGTGGTTAGAAAGTGCTAGGAATGTTTTAAGGGGGAGTCTAATTGTGGACAACTTGTAGATGTGGTGAAAACACGAAAGTGCGTTAGAATGTGTAGATTGCAGCGTAAGTAAGGGGGAAAATCGGACATTTGGAAAAGTCATCTTCGATTCAATATGGCAGCTTAAAAATTTGTACCCATGAAAATTATAAGTGGTGCTCAGGGTAGGTATGTCAGGTTTTGCTATATTATTAACGATGAAGTTTAGTTTAAGCGAAGAAACAAATCATTGAAGAAGTCACCATCTTGAATGCAAAGTTTTCGTGTTGTTCAATTGGCTTGATCTGCCTTGTTATAGGCTATGTTAAGGGTAATAGAAGAAACATAAATAAACGTAGTAACTTGGCTCTGAAGTATCACGTCTGCATTCTAAGCAGCAGGTCTGGGTTGGATTCCCAGGGAAACCTTGTTTTGACTTGCGTTTGTTTTCTTATCACCATTACTCCGTATTAGCAAAGTAGTTTCTCTTCGTATTTTGGGAAAAAATATTTTCGTTATTACATATGTAGAGAAAAAGATATATTTATACTGCAACTTTGAGATGGTCCCGAAACGAAGCAGTATGTTCATGTGAAGTTTCGAGAATATACTGAAGTATTTAAAATCTAACATATGTAGCTTTGGAAATGGAACATCACCAGTGTCTCTTTCTTAAGAAATGTTCTGGGCTGAGAATTATTAGCCTAAGTGAAAGCTAGCACACTTTCGGAAAGTGATCACGAGTCCGAATGAGCGCGAGCTCATTCGAGAGAATTGAGTGTGTGCTTGTGTAAGAGCGATGGCATTTATCGGAAAGTGATCACGAGTCCGAATGAGCGCGTGCTCATTCGAGAGAATTGAGTGTGTGCTTGTGTAAGAGCGAGGGCATTTTTCGGGAAGTGATCGCGAGCCAAAGTGAGTCCAGTTGAGGTAAGTTAGCGTGAGAGTAAGCGAACGCGATCTCAGTTCAGAGAAGTGAGCACGAGTCTGCGTTTCCGTGCACTGTTTTCATTCACTGTTGAGTCTGCATTCACTGGTTTCGCTCATCGCTGTCATTGTTTGCGCGGCTTCGACCCAGAACCATCAAATGTATTGACCTGTGTCGACCTTCATTTGAAAATAATCTGAGAACTAGCTAAGGTCAAGTTACTAATTAAAAATGCGATGTTTTTGCTCATCCTCGGATCTCTTGATGCGCTGTTTTCACCTGTGCGCTGTTTTTGTCCATGCGCTGTTTCTGTGTACGCTGTATTTGCACGCGCTATTTTGTCTACGCTCGGCTTTTTGTCCATGCGCTATTTTTTCCTCGGTGTATTTGCATGCGCAGTCTTTGCTCAGTTTTTGATTACGCGCTGTTTTTGTCCACGCGGAACTTGCTGGCGCTATTTTCGTCCTGGCGCGGTTTTCGATCATGCGCTGTTTCGATCCACGCGTTATTTGCATGCGCATTGTTTTGTTCTAGCGCGGCTTTTCTTCATGCACTGTTTTTGTTCACTCGGTATTGGCATGCGCTGTTTTTGTCCTTGCGCGATTTGTCTTCATGCGCTCTTTTTATCCTTGCTCTGCTTTGACCGGAAACCAAAATCATTGCTTCTTAGAAATTGCAGAAGGAAAGATCTTTCGGCTAGGGTGAAAATGATTGATATTAAATATAGAGGTAGCTGCCATAAAGTTAACTACCTTTTAGTAACAAGTAGTTTCGTTTTACGTGTGAAACTACAGTTGACTTCCAAACTACGCGAATTCAAAATTCCAATTTGAATAGTACATCTATAACTATTGGTTGCAATAAAGTAATAGATAAAAGATAGAACCTTTTTCTCGGACGCAGAATCCATTTCAAAAAGCCATTACTCGCTATCCCTTACTGGTTTTCTTTTCTATGGAGACTAATATCGAAACTGGAATTTGTAAATATATAACTACTGCTTGCAATAGAGTAATAAGATCAAAGACAGAACCTGCTCTTCTGACGCTGAATCGATATAAATACAACATTAAGTCTTATTGTTATCCCGTACTGTTTTTGTTCTAATGCGATAAATATTGAAACCGAAAATTTTAAACTTAAATCACTTCTGTTTTGAATAGAGTGTTAGGAGATGAAAGCTATTCTTGGAATGTTGAATCGATTGGAAAAGATCCCTTCTCGATATCTCTTAGAGAGGAATCGCTTCTGGATATCCCGCTTTTGTTCCACGGAAATCAGTATTCAAACCTGACGTAGTAGTAGTAAATTGCAACAATTTCCGTTGTTTTGGTCGATTGTTGGGTGCTGTGATTTTATGTTCTTTTGAGACCCTTAATCGATTGTAGAAAACTTCTTGTGCCTGTCTATAAACATTTTTGTTTTCGGGCAAAAATTGACGAAAACTTATATGTCTAATTTGACGTAACTTTGGTTTTAATAGGTTGTTAATTGAATAGGTGGAACCTATTCCTTGGGTGATAAATCAACTACAAAAAATACCGCTCTCAGTATTTGTTATTAATTTTACTCTGATACAGTGGACAGAAGGAAAGACAAAAAGACGAAAAAAGCAGCACTAAAAGACAGAATGGTGCAAAGCACAATTTTAAAATCTAAAGATGGACAACTTTGGTTTTGGTACAGTGATCGAAAAAGGCTGATCTAATCTGATATAAAAAATAACTAATCATAGACCTAGTCGAATATTCAGCAGATGAATGTGGGGTGGCTATGCCCGCTTACTGCATCTGTTTACATCTCGGCAAAATGACTATCAGACGATGATGTATCGACTGGTAAGAAAAAAATGATTGCGCTGCCTTGAATTCATCTTCCTAATAAAAAAAATGATTATGTTGGGTTTTTGGGACATTGACCAAACGCCTGAAGTGTCTGATCAAGTCTGATTAAAGAAAGACATAAACATTATCGTTATCAAATATTTAATCTGCTGGATCTGGTGCACTGACTTCGACCTTCGTTAGCTCATATCGAGGTTAGGGGAGCCAAGTAAACACTTATATATCGATTGGGAAAGAGAAATACATTAAATTGAAGAGCTGGCGTGACGTCTGTTATACACTAATTTAATGAGTTGAGACAGAATTCTCTTGCCGAATTATGAGCCGGAAAAGCTCACTTGGAATTGAAAAAAGTTCCGCTAGGCGAGACATCATTTTCGAGGCGAGATTACACTAAATCCCATATTGGTTGCAACGCTAGATTCAACCCTTTATCACTTTACACGTCTGTTTTTGTCTGGCAACACTTATTGAACAATTTGCTTCGTTTGATCGACCAACCTAACAGAAACATAAGCTGGTTTTAGTAACAGAGCTTAAACATACGTTAGCTCTCCAAATAGTTCGATCTAACTATTCGATCGGCATCTAAACAGTAGATGTAACGTGTTTATTTATTTAGAATCAATCAATGAATTCTAGCTTTCGATCGACATAAATGTAGGCTACCTTCAGAAAAGAGATAAGTAAATGCTAGCTTTTCCTCTTCACGCTAGGCTAAATTCGTGAATTCTCCATGTCAAGCCTTTGATTTTTATTCGATCAGATTAGTCAACGGTTTTAAGCGATTCATCGTTAAATTTGCTCTTTTTTGTTATTTAGATATAGGTCCCTTTTCTATTATTTATATCTCTGGTAAAGTCGATCAAACGTTCAAAAGTATTAATAAAACCTGACGAAATTAACAACAAATGATTCGAGAAATTTCGACTTTGGGGTTAAAGGGAGGTCGTGTAGTTATCCCCTTTACTGATCGCTTATATTTATGCTAGTAAATCTGACAAAACGTCAAAAATTGTTGATCATACCTCGATCAAACCATTGACATAAGTGAAAGTAGAATCAGAGGTGTAGGGGCCTGTTACCCACGATGATCAAACGATTCACATCGAACAATTTCGAATCTGCCATGAAGGAGTTGGCTAGTGTGTAGTTAGCTCCCTACTAAATATCGCTTATATTTATGTAAGTAAAGCTATTCAAACGTTAAAAATTGTCAATCGTTACAAAATATCACTTATATTCATAATAGCAAAGCTGATGAAAAAATTAAAAATTGCTGTCATACCTTATCAAACGATGATCAAACGAAAGAAAAAATAGTTTTAAAATTAACATGAAGGGGGGACTAAATTCACGCAAGTGAATGTCATAGTTTGAACTTCTCTAAATCTTGTTTTGATGACAAGTACTCAGACTTGATTTCAATGTGCAATTTTTATTTCTTCGCGCTGAGGTGATTCTAGAAGACAACATAGAGTTGCCGTAAATTGAGAATAAAAATCGTATGTGATTGTGTATGTATAGTTGATACATGAAAAGAAAATTCCCAGTTGTTTTATATTTTATAAGCTGTCTTCAAAATAATAATCGTATGTGATATTGTGTGTATAGTGGATTTGTGAAAATAATTATTTCCCGTTATTTTATATTTTATAAGATGTTCTGAAAATAATAATCATATTTGATTTGTTTGTATAGTGGGTATGTGAAACGATTAAGCTATTCCCCATTATTTTATATTTTGTTAACTGTATTGTGAATAGTGCTCTCAACGGGTCGGGTCGGGTCGGGTTGAAGACCGACCCGACCCGACCCGTGACCCGAATTGACTGACCCGACCCGATGACCCGACCCGACCCGACTGACCCGAACCGTGATCCGATCTGATTGACCTGACCCGATAACCCGACCCGAGCTGACCCGGTTGACCCGACCCGACAACCCGACCCGAATAACCCGACCCGACAACCCGACCCGAGCTGACCCGATTGACCCGACCCGACAACCCGACCCGAATAACCCGACCCGACAACCCGACCCGAGCTGACCCGACTGACCCGACCCGACAACCCGACCCGACTGACCCGACCCGACAACCCGACCCGAGTTGACCCGACTGACCCGACCCGACAACCCGACCCGAGTTGACCCGACTGACCCGACCCGACAACCCGACCCGACTGACCCGACCCGACAACCCGACCCGAGTTGACCCGACCCGACCCGATCCGAGTCGGGTCGGGTCACGGGTCGGGTCGGGTCAACCCGACCCGTTTGAGAGCACTATGATCACGACACTGGGTGAACGCCAAAATGCACTCACATTGGGAAACTAGTTTTAAAAGAATAATTTTAGAAAATAAAGCATAAAGCATAATTTAAAATATATAGCACAATTCTTGGAAAATTCTCTTTAACTGAAAGTTTAACATACTGTGTTAATATTTTTAAAGCCAATATTTACAATGCAAAATCATTGAGAACATAACAATGCAACAATGAAAATCTTATTTTCATTTCTGTAAACTTTTCGGTGAAATCCTTTGATGTGGAGAAAAGAAAAAAGTAAAAGAAAAAATTTTTCTGCCAACAATGAATAGTATGCAAGAACTCCATACTATATTGTTACAGTGACGACGCCAGCTTTAAGTTCTTAGGGGGGCAAAGGAGGGGCAGATACATTTTCGGGGGGGGGGATATTTGCCATACCAAAAATGACATATTTATTACGTTTGACTTATTTTACATTACATTGTGTATTTCGTTGCTGTTTTTATGTTAGATCTATATGATTATAAATTAAACTTATTTCAAATAAAATTTGTAACTAACAAATAAGTAACGTCTGCACATGAAATATTTTTCAATGAAAATTTTGAAGCCTAAACATAAATTGAATTACTTTCGCGTATGCTACAAGTAACACATTCGTCTATATGCTACGTCTCTCTCTCTCTCTCTCTCTCTCTCTCTCTCTCTATATATATATATATATATATATATATATATATATATATATATATATATATAGCCAGAGAGAGAATTTACGAGGAGCTGCTGAAAATGTCGTAGTCCAATCCAGAAGGAGTGTAGGTACTAGGTAGAAAAATGAAATCGTAGTTTAGAAAAACATATCTCTGTATATACAAATATAAAGTTTCATATTAATAATGACATTCTTATTGTTTCTCAGGCCTCTGAAGTGATTATGTGTGCCCAAACAGATAATTTCACGAACATCCAGATCCTTACTGTTATAACATTTTTGTTCCACCAAGGAAAGTCACCGAAGTAAATTAATTAGGAAATCAGTGAAACACCACGGGACTCTCCTCCGTTATATATGGTGGTGAAGAAGTAAGTGGCTTATTATAAACGTAGCAATTTCTCATCAAATTATGCTTTACATCCAGGATGATTAAAAGCAATGACTCTTCCTGGAATCATGGATGCAATTTGTGACATTATTCTTGAAAATTGCAGCATTTCAGCCAATGGTGGATATAGCCCGGGGCCGGAGGGCCTAGGCCACCCCAGTTTTTGTGTGACAAAAATAATTTAAGCTATTATTTATATAGTTTTTAAAGTGTATAGTAAACTCACGATATATTTATTATAGTCTGAGGTCTGCACCCCGCTTTCTCAGTTTTTACCTTCTCAGCAAAACTTGTGTCAGAGATTCTGGGCATTTCTTTGGAACTCGTCGGTAGCATAATTCAGAATGGCTTGGGTATGCGCAAGTTCTCGGCATAATGGGTTCCCAAAATATATGTCAGGAGAATAAAAGGGTAACGGCATTAAGAGAAGTATTCTCCCAGTTTGACCGTAATGCTGATCAATTTCGCTGACGAATAGTAACCATAGATGAAATATGGTTGTACCACTATGATCCCGAATCGGAACAACAGTCAATGGAGTAATAGCACTCATTTCTCCATCGCCCCAAAAAGTTCAAGACACAGAAGTAGGTTGAGAAACTGTTTGGAACATTCTTCTGGTATAAGTATGGAGTGGTAGACTACCTCCTCAATGGTCAGATATTTAATCCAGAATCTATACATTACTTACAAAACTGAAAGAAAAATTCAAAGTTCAACGCTGCGGAAAATGAAAAGAAAGGAATACTGTTCCTTCAGGAGAATACACCTGTCCATCAAGCCCCTGCGAACATAACTGACATTGCATAATCTAGGATTTCAATGTCTAGATCATCATTCTTATTCCGCAGATTTAGCTCCGTCTAACTATTACGTGTACTTATTTCTCAAACTTAAATAACACTTGAAAGACGCCATTTTAGATCTGATAGGGGTAGTGCTACGAACAGTGCTGCGAGGAAATCTAGATTTTTTTAAACTTTTCTGCAAAAGCTGGAGCACTGTACAAGGTAGTATATTGACTCTCGGGGGAAGAGAAGAAGAAGTAAAACTTCACCAATCCACGTGCACTCCTTCCGGGTTGGGCTACGAATTTTTCAGCAGTTCCTAGTCAATATGGTAGACGTCACGTCAGTACTTTGAAACAAAATAAGTAAAGGAGCACTAGTATAAACCAATTACTAACTAAAGATCAGCACTCTGACAATACATTTTATTGGGAATCAATTTCTTCCATAACTTTATTATTATCATTTGCAGGAAGGGAAAACACAACTCTTTTTATCTCCTTCAAAAAATTAAGCCCTGGTAGTTGCAAACTAAGCTGTTATAAGCACATCCTCTGAATATTGGAAGCCGAGAATAATGTTTCAGAAAAAAGAAGTTTTAAATAAAACAAAATATGAAACTGAAAACTTCAAACCTGGATAAATACAAACAAGTTACGTAACTGATTTTACCTTTCTTTTGTTTCCAATCGAAGTTGATCCAATGAGAAGAAAACAAGTCGACCAAATCTACTATTGTTCGCTAGGCACAATTATTAAAAATCATAAGAAAGAAGTATAACTAAAATTTACCTCAAAAGGGGCTAAATTAGAAAACAGAAATATGCGTGCATACCCAGACGCTCAAAGAAGAAAGCTTGAGGATTAATCTGCCACATAGTAAATTCATGGAAAGTGGACTACAATTTGTCAATGAGATTGGTTATGATACTGATATAAAATACTACGTGAAGAATTTTTAAAGATTGTACGAGTCTGGAGGGGCAGTCTAAGTGGCAGTCAGGGGGGCAAAAGTAGCTACTATGGGGGCGCTCGCCCCCCTTGCCCCCTTCTGGCGTCGTCACTGTATTGTTATGTTTACTTTTTGAACTTAAGCACTTTCTGTACTTTTTGGTGGCATCTTTTACTTTCCCTTTCTGTATATATGTACCTGTAAGGCGCACACAAATGATAGAAAAAATTTATTCGAGCAAAGCACATCTCTTTACAATGAATTAAGTAGAAAGTTCATTAAATATGAGAGAAACTAGTTGCAAAAAAATATCAATAAATAGATCAAGATATTTAGAATATTTAATGTATAATAAATATACATTATACACGATTAATGTAAAATAATCATTGAAATTAACAATAAAGCATAATTTAAAAAAAGCATAATTAAACAAGAAATAAAGCATAATGTGGGTTGCTCTAACAATTAAGTTGTATGAAGACGAGAAGAAAACGAAAGCTGGTTCCTTAACGAATTTCGTTGATCTTCTTTGTGTCTACAAAAACGCATTCCTAGAAACCTACAAGCTAGGTGTCATCTCTGTGATTATATCAGTTTCTAGTGCTACATGTGAAAGATCATTCTCTTCTTTGAAAAGATTAAAGACTTGTATACGCAATTCAATGACTCATGATAGGTTGAAAAACTTAGTGTTACTTTATTTTGAGAAGAAAATTGCTAAATCGTTAGATCTTTAACAAGTTGTGGATATGTTTGCTGCTGCCCACACGAATAGAAAGATCCTCTTCAAGTAGAGGCATGAACCTATAAGTTATTTTCTTTACCTGTAAAAGTGTATTTGCTTCCACTTAAGTCAACCAGCTACACATATTTTAAACGCCATGATTAAATAACTATTTACTTATATTAGAAATCAATTGCATTAATGAATCCTAGTTGTTTGAGGTACTAAATTCTTATATTTTCACTGTTTTTCAAAGAGTAAAATCATGAACAATAAAGATGGAAACATTCACCTTAAATACACACACACACACACACACACACACACACATATATATATATATATATATATATATATATATATATATATTGGAGATGTCCCCCTCAAAATCCTCTTGGGCCCTTCATTGCCCCCCCCCCTGAAAAAAACTCTAGCTACGCTACTGGACACCATGCACCAGAGATGAATTCTCTACCACTGAGCCACCGCGGCCCTGCTTGGGCTTGGTCGTCCATATCCAATATCTCTTTTGGCGTTGCTTAAACAACTTCTAGTTTTCTTCTAAATCCAGACTCCATATTGGCGTAGATATTAATATTACAGTCGATTGGTAAAATCAATCTTCCACATTTAAAAATTAAAGTACACACAAGTAGAAAAATAAGCATTTATCATAAAAACACTAGCTGCAAGTCTTCAAAATAGATTTATGGTTTCTATAAAATCAATTGAAAATTGCTATTTTTAATTAGGCAGCTAGTGAAAAACAGCAGCTTTCGACTCCAGCCGAGTTTAAACTCAACCTAAACTCAGTTGACCAAAGTGAACTGACCCGACTAACCCGACCCGACAACCCGACCCGATAACCCGACCCGACAACCCGACCCGATAACCCGACCCGATAACCCGACCCGATAACCCGACCCGAATAACCCGACCCGACAACCCGACCCGAGCTGACCCGATTGACCCGACCCGACAACCCGACCCGAATAACCCGACCCGACAACCCGACCCGAGCTGACCCGATTGACCCGACCCGACAACCCGACCCGAATAACCCGACCCGACAACCCGACCCGAGCTGACCCGACTGACCCGACCCGACAACCCGACCCGAGTAGCCTGACCCGACAACCCGACCCGAACTGACCCGACTGACCCGACCCGATAACCCGACCCGAGTTGACCTGACCCGACCCGACCCGTTTGAGAGCACTAATTGTGAATAATAACCATATGCGATTGTATGTGTCTTGAGGCTAAGAGAAAATATTTTTTTACCCGTAACTTTATATTTTATAAGCAATCTGTTTTTAGCAAGTGCTTTTCAGTTATTGTAATAGCCAATATAAATAAACATTTAAAAACAGATAAATTTCTGTAATTTTAGAAGTATTAGGTCGATTTTAATAAACTAAGTATCAAAATAACAGTCAGAGAAAGAGAAAGAAAAATAAGGAGATAACTCTCACTATAAAATTAATGGGTTTGACGATATAAGCTGAAAAATTAATATGTATAATATATATTAATTTTTCAGCTTATACCGTCAAACTCATTAACTTTATAGTGAAAGTTATCTCTTGTTTTTTCTTTCTCTTTGTCTAACTGTTATTTTGATACCTAGTTCATTAAAATTGACATATTTATATATAATTTATTTGAAGGTGTACTGGCTGTCATATTAAAAATGTCTATTTCTGATTGTTCCCCTACTTAGATTCTTGTATACTTTTTGGATGTTCAACAAGAACATAAAATAAAACAATTTTTAATTGATTTCGTTTCTTTTGCAATTAATCCTTGGTTAAGCCCTATTTTCACTTGTTTTACTGGACTAACCTACCATAATTGGGTAGCATTTGCGGAAGTTCACTTGAACGTAACACTACATAAATCAAGAACTAAAACTAAATGTTGCAATAATGGAATGACAAAGGTCATTCTGAAAAATCCGTTTCAAACAACATGGCTTTAGACGCGTTTCAGGCCTTGTTCTACTAACTGTGTGAGCAGTACTAAGGATGATTTTTGTGTACTGTTACGATTCTAAGTTTTACGATAGATGACCTCCGAATTATCTCCCAAAACTATTGCAGTTGCATACAGAAATTATCAAGTACATTGTTGTCTGAGATATTCTGCTCTCAAATATAGTGGGTCTCATATCTCTAGCCCGTAGTTCAGGAATTTAAAAGATTGTCTATGCCAAACTTTCATGACGCAAACCTGTCTCTGCACTCTCACCGTTTTCGAGTTATTCTCTGTCAAATACAGAAACACCCAAGTCTCCAGAATCTTGCTCTACAATATCTTTCTATGTTAAAATTTGTCCCTCAAAATACATGTTTTGTGCTCCACAGATTTCGGGTTACCCTCTGTCATATAAAGAGAGATACATTATTCGAAACAATACTTTTGAAACTGAAAATTTGTTCTATGCCAAAGATTTCTGATACCATGTGTTGCAAATGTATACCGCTATACTGTTTATGGTTTCCACTAATACCACAATAAAATTTAGGGCGAAGTTTCTTTTTAGGCTTCTAATTTAGAAATTGAATTAATATTAGTAATACGTCCAGGTTCTGTTACTTTTATACCTGTTAGAGGAAAGCTTCATTTTTCCTACAGTCTCACTTTATACATATTGATACTTAGATATTATATTTAATGATTTTCAATTAACTAATGGTGAAGCGGGTCTAGTTGTCTGGAGCCTCCATTTTATGTTAGCCCTCTGTGATCATTTAACCGTGTTCAGCGAGGTAACTTTGCAGAAGTACAATGTTCTTATAGATTATTCGTTGTATTGTTATATTGTAGGGAATGACACAAGACACTGTATTCTTTAAATCAAACTTTCGGACCCTCCAGAGCCTGCAGCAAGGGGGGAAAACTAATCATCAGAAATCACTGTATGTGTTTCTCACCGTTTCTGAAAATTTCGCACCTAAACAAGGAAAGAATAATTCGTATAATATTAATTTTTCAATTGTATTTTATTTTATTTATTTTTAGAAAATGCCAAATCTAAGACGTTTTCATATTGGACACATGAAATTTCCAAATTAAACTCAATAGAAAACAAACCAATACATTTTCAGCGTTTCCGAAAATTCTGTTCTAAGTGGAAAATGAATGATAGTTTCTACCTATTAACCCTCATACACAACGCTAAATTTTAGGACGTATGTGATTGAACGTATGTTTCCGGAAATCCCATCCCACCTTATAGAGCGGGTATAGAGATGATTTCTATAATATTAAAATTTACCACTATTTGTTCAGAATATGTCATGAAAAGTGAAGTTCGCTTAAATATGAAATGAGAAAATCAGTATATAAACTCTGAAATAAAAGAATGGAATACGTAATTCAGAGCTTTCGAAATTATCCTTTTAAGCTGAAGAAAGGAGAAATTAATTAATTTATTTCTCACTATTCAAAACTATTCAAATCGACGCTACCTGCCTCATCATTATGGATTGTTCGGCGACTGAACTGCTCGAGGAGAATTACTAAACATACTTAGAACTATTTTAGTGCATGATTTTGTCATGTCACTTTCACTAAAATGTGTATCCTAAGGAAGAGGGGTTTGGGGCCCAAAATATATTCTACAAATACAGTGGCCCTATCTTAAGAAATCTCTTATGTTATGAAGACGAAACTTGATATAAAAATCAAGCAGACAGGCAGCCTAACGTTCTCGGAAATTCCAGTTCTGTCTTATCTCATGAAAAATTACTGAGGCGTATCGAACATGGCACTTGGCTGAAGCTGGGTTTTAATCATGTCAGTTTCATTAACTTCCGTATCTTAAGAGGAAGGAGGAGTTAATATATCCAAGCTATGGAGATTGTAATAACTAATATGATGTCACAAGTGCCCGAGTGCACCGATCCCACTACACATTTCGAATTACCAAAGCCGGAGAAAACCCACACCTGCGAAACCATATAGAGTTACAGGTTTTCCGCATGCAGAGGTATAGTAATTATTAAAAGGGGTAGTTAGATGAGGACACATGGAAGACACTTCGTTAAATATAACAAATTAATTTATTTTCAATCAAACAGAAAATAACTACCTTTTTCTTCTACTTTTGGAATCGCCAAATAACAAATTAAAAATAAACTGCGACTACGATAACGTCTTCTGTAATTCATGTAACAATAATAGGTAGTGTTACTATTGATTAAGTCTCTGGGTAAATTTTATATCAAAAACTTAATACGAAATCTATTTCTCTTCTCCTTCCACTTTCATTTTTATATCAAGAGAGGACAAAAATGTAATTTAATGATTGCCTACATTTACATATACAGTAGAGCGTCGATTATCCGAAGTAATTGGGGGACATGGGTGTTCGGAAAACTGGTTTGTTCGGATAATTGAACTGTAGTAGAATCAAGCATAGCTATAAAATTTGCTATGCTCGTCTTTTGTTTTTATTATATCCGTAATTGTCGACTTCCCCATCTTGTACTCATTGGATAAAGTGGTTGCAGATTCACTTTCTTCTAACCTTTTAATAATCTCGTACTTGTCCCTCATAGAAAGGACAACACGTTTACGTTTAAGCATTTTGTATCGTCAAGTTCACTTTTTCACGCAGCAGCACACAAGTGGTCGTAACAGAGAACAGAAGGTTACTGTTTGCACCGTGAGAAGCTCTTCTTGGGGGCACGCAATCCTTCAAACTGCGCGGAGCGGCACGCCTCAACTCTAAGCTGGCGCAGCTGTTGCTGTGAACAGCTTTGATACTGCCGCTACTTCTACAGCCAGTGCCAAACCGACAGAAGTGTGCTGATTGTTGAAACACAGCGACTGGCGGCTTGGCCGGTCAGCAGCGCCTTATGAAGGCCCCATTAGAAGCAATGTTCCGCCAGCGGTGGCTCAGTGCGGCGACTAATGTGGGAAACTTGGTTGGGGAGTGAGGGGGATGATGGACGGTAGGGTGGGAGAGTAACAGGTGCGAGCGAGTACACAGTTCTGTTAAGCGGTCGTTCGGTTGACCGACGTTCGGATAATCGACGCTCTACTGTATCTAAATTTATTTCCTACAAATGCAAGGTATTTACTTATAAAAAAGAAAAAAGCAAAAAACAGCTGAATGATAAGAGTGTCAGGAAGTTTTCCTCGCCAGAGCGAGTAACCAACATGTCATGCAGGCCGAATACCTGTCTAACTACTTTCATCCCCTCCAACTCTTACACACACAGCCCACCAGAACGAGTTAAATGCAGATCTTATTCATTGATTTTATTAACTAAATAAAGACTAATACTGAAGTATATTTTTATGTAAACAAATTTAATTTGTAAAAGTTGAAATATACTCACGTACACCGAAGTGTTTAGCAGCACTGATACTCTCAGCATCTTTACCTGTCTTTTTTCTTTCTTGCTCGAACTTGCTCGAACTTGAACTAAAATTTGCACGAACCCTGGTCAAGGCACTTCAGTGTTGCCACATGTATAAAATAAAATCCCCCATAAATCACATGCATACAAAACAAAGTTTTTTGTAACAAACCTTATAAGATGAATCTAGGTATATAAAATTTATCCTTAACGAAGTAGCTATGTATACAAGCCCCAACGTTTTTGAATATTCTGGTTGCAAAACGAGTGACAGGGCCTTTACTAAAATTTTTATTATAACTTGTTATTTTGTACCCATAATATGACCAAAGTGACATGTTTTAAACGTGTGAAATGAATTTTGAAACATAATTACCACGTTGTACATTTTTATTTTATCAACTCAGTATAAAAACTCTCCTAAAACCGTAAGGGAATTTACATCTCTCGCGAAGAAGAAATACTGCATTATAAGAAATACATTTTCAACATTGGTCGAGCTAGGCGGTTTAATTTCACGTTTGTTCGAATAAATAGCGTAACGGGAGAATAATGATCAAATACAATATTCAAATATTGCCTATTCTACCTGGAAAAAGAACTTGCTTGCAGACAATAATAGTAAATAAAAACAGCCATATTGTTACAAATTTACATTTATTTGCAGCAAGACTTGTGCTTTGCATTGATGTATAATGCAATAACATATTTTACCAGTTTTGTCCTTAGTGTACCCACAGTTCTTACCAAATAGTTATTTTGTGTTTAAATGATACTTAATTTAGTGTTTGTTACAACGTCTGAAATGTTTATACCGGTAGTTTATAACTTAGTTCTATTAAAAAACCCCGCCTTCCTCAGAAGTTTTTCACGCCCTCGGGTTGGTAACCACGTCTCTAGGGACTAGCTAGAAACTTGAAATTCAGACCGTATGTATGATTTGTGACGTAGGATAATAGTAAGAAAAGACTTTTGGAAATTCACGATTCGAGGGATGAAATTGGGTGGGAGTAATTTTAATAAGATGGCATTATCTCCAAAACGTTTACGAGCTCCTTCATGTCTAAGCGCTTACCGTACAAATCTTTGTCGTGGGAAACCCGTGTTTGATTCCTGAAGGGAGTTAATGTGATTCGGATTTCACGTTTATCAGTAGGTCTCACCTCATATACCCTCGTCGCTGAAAGGGGTGTTAAAATAAAAAGAAAATCAATCAAATCAGTCCGAAACATATACGGTGAGGGACTTGAACTTTTTTATTTGGATTTTTCATTTGAACTTATCTAACACGTGTTTCAACGTTCTTTTTATATTTTAGTATTAAGGGGAATTAAACAGATGGAAAGGAAACGGGAATCTCTAAAGGTTAGAAACATGAAAATTGGTTTTCGGAGTTATTTAAAACAAATCTTTCGTAAAGACAGTAAAGAGGACACGAAATATTTCTAAATCTATATTGAAACCACAAGTTGTAGTATATACCTACCACTTTCGATTTTAATAGAGAGACTAAAGTGGAGGTCGAATATATTACAGAAACGCTCAATCGAATAAAAACACGTGTCGCGGTATCTCTTACGGCTTGTCATGTCTTGTTTAAATAAACTTTGCTACTAACCTCTTTCTGAAAAGCACGATAGTCTTTCCTACAGTTGGAATTAAATCAAACAAATATGGCTTTTCTTTCGTTGATTAAGACGTTTATTTACAGCCAAAGCATTATCATTTCCTATTGCGTTGCAATCATATGATTTTTCATAGCAGGGTGGATGGCCAAGATTTTTTCAAGAAGACTGTACAACGATGAACATTAAGAGCAGAAGGAGTTGATTTTTGATCCTTTCGTTGCATTGTATTATTAAAAAAGATATATTACATATTTTTAGAACTCTCATTTAAAAAAAAAACTCTTCTTGCTATCTGTAATAGGTTTTGCTCTATATAGATTAAATTGAAACCGGGAGTCGTAATGGATTACTGTCATTTCCGATTTTAGTAGAGAGAAAAGTACAGACGAAATATTTTCCTGAGATGTTCGATCGATTGTCAAAAACAGCTTCTCGCTATCTATTACCGTTTTCGCTATACAATGATCAAAAATGAAACCAAAAACGGTTGAGTTTGACGTCTATCACTTTCAGTTTCATCAAAGTGTTAAGGATAGAAATTATAGAAACTTTCTATTTCACAAGTTGGGAACTGGAGGTGTGGGTCCTCGTTTATTTGTCAGAGGGATATCTTGGAAATTGTAAGCACGCAAAACTCATGGGTCGCAGCTCAGAACTATGGCAAAAAAATCAATTTCTAAAATGGGGGTCGCAAGCCTCCAGTCCCTAAAACTTAATTTTGTTAGGACACGAAAATAGAGATGCCCTTCCAGTTGGCCTAGTATCCAGCACACACGTCTTTCCCATTCAAATTTTGGGCCCCGGATTTGATTTCCGGTGGAAGTTCCCTACAAAATTTCAACAATTACTGTGTTCAGGTTCCATCTAAAACTTTGAGTCCACGTCTCATATAAACTTGCTGCTGAAAAGAAATCCTAAATTTAAATAGTGAAATAACTCGATAAAGATTTGAGCACAAATGTCAGGGGTTTCTACAGAAAACTAGCACAAAGCTTTGGCATAGAATAAAGGTATCAGTGTCCAATTGGAGGAGGACGGAGAAAATGGGGAAATGGATATAAGACCATAAAACTCACCATTGGAATTTCAGTCAGTGATGATTATAAAGGTGGCCCTGGGTCCCGCAGCTTCGAAATTCCCTTCACGGCATTTCTCTGAGCGTGGTCAATGTGGGTTACCAGAATTTTTGCAGTACTATATTAATCCATCGTTTATTCAATTTCCTCGGGTAAAATTTGAAATGAACAATGCCTCCTATGGTACGCAATCTTAATTACCAGTATTCAACCAGTAATGCTTTTCACTACTAATGCAATGGAGTTCCTTCACGAGGAAATCTGTAAACAACACTGTCAGTAGTTACGTCCTGGCCTAATATACATTTACAGGTACAACTTTATTTTGTTATTTTTTCAACAGTTAAACAATTTAATACTGTGTTATAATTAAGAGTACTTTTCGTATTTCCATCGTAAATAAGAATATATATCTAACTCTTTAAACACCTCACTTTAAACACCAGGAACAACTTCAGAACTTACAACAAGTAAAACAATGGGTTTGATATCTCAAAGAGGAGAAAAACCAAACGCAGAAACAGGATAGCATTGTCTTATCGCAGTCAGTGGTAACAACATAATTTCGGTCGTCACTTACACTGCTCGCCCTGAAACAGTTATAAAGTTCCAATATACGTAGTTTCACAGTAGTGCTATAGACGGAATGTGCACGAACACGCGAATGAATGTTTCTTACCAGTATCAATCATTGTTGCACGCACTGTTTTCTAATCATCCTTTCTTCTCTCAATTTTTTACCTTGACAAGCAGAAGTATTAGGCTTTGTGAGTTCACAATCATACGCAGCTTGTGTACATAGTACGCTTTTGGGTCTTGGAACGGCTGTGAGCGAGAAAAAACAGGGTGATGATCGCACTACCGCATACGGTAGAGAGAAGCACCCGGTTGCCACAGTAAATGTTAGTTACAAATATAGAGACTACGTAATGCAGTGAGTAGTATATATCTATATCTATATCTACCTATCTATCTATCTATCTATCTATCTATCTATCTATCTATATATATATATATATATATATATATATATATATATATATATATATATATATATATATATATATATATATGCGTGTGTGTGTGTGTGTATGAGATGAAATCATTGAGTGAACTTGAAATGTAAACTGAATAAATAATTCGTTTCTTATTATTAGTCAGCTTAATATTTTTAAAACTTAAATATTACTTACATACTGATATGCAATAAAATAACATTGTATACTTACCATGCTGCCTCGCTTGGGAAGTATAAATTTAAACTCATATAAATATTTTTGTCGATTGAAAATATATACTATTGGCAATATTGAAAATATACTATATATAATATAGTATACTATATATAATGAGCAATGTTTCTAATTGTAGGATGCTAAAACACCTTCTTAAATATTTTAAACGTTTTGTCGTTTCCCAGAAATATTTTACATGCACATAAAACACAGGACACAGTGTTTATTTACTGGTGCATTATGTCCCTTCATACATTTCTACATCATCAAGTACTCATTTTTACATACAATAACTAAAAAAAAAAACAATTGTATACAAAAGAGCTTGTTCTCGTAAATGTTTTTACGTTACTTTAAAATAAATGATTACACTCCCCAACATGTTTTTTACCTCCGAGAGAATAATAATCATTTTGGTCCTTAGGAAACGAAAATAACAATTTTTACATATCATATCAGAGCTTTGAGATATTGCGTGATACATATTTCGCTCATACACGTAATTCAAGTATTGAAATGAAGAGCGTAAAGTAAGAGCAGTTAACCGTCAAGAATCGAAGAGTGGAAATTTAAAAGACTTTGCCGTAGGGACATACTGCCTCTCAAAGCCATCTTATCACTTTTTTTCAAATAGTTAACAATTATAAGCAGTGTTTTCAACACGTTAAAAATCATATCACTAAACAAACTGCAAACATTTGCTATAAACCTTAATTACAACGGAAATAATGCTAATTTATTCACTGTATGACATTTCTATAGTCGGCAAATCATTAATTTAACACTGGTAAACGAAACAAATCTTCTCTTTAAAATATATTGTCAAATTACTGGCTTAATGACAAAATCCCTAAATTAGCAACACTAATTGTAAACCCATTAGGTTACAATAGAATAATTTATTTTTTCATTTGAGCCGGATATCATTATGTACTTTCGTTCTTCTAGCCCATCGATGATTCAAAGTGACAAATCGTATGCTCCATCGTCTCATCGTGCCCCCTTCCCTTGCAAAGATAGTATATTCTTTCTTGAGGTGTAGAAATATAAACCTGTTGACAAGATCTCTTCGCATGCGTATTTGGAATTTAAGATTTAGATTTTTGGGTGGTATATATTTATGTTCCTTTAGCCGTCACATATGAGGGATGACGTCCTTCGGAGAGCATACTATTCTGGAAAAGGGAAGCAAGAACGGATTCGGAAAGGGAGAAAGCTGTCTAGTTAGATACCACTCCGACATTTGAGTGGTATAAATGAGGTAAGCCCAGCAAGACCTCATTCATGATGACTGGCCCCAAAAAGCTATTAGCACTTCTTCGACCGAGTGCTTCCGCAGATAATCGAACCCGGTACCGCTCTTGCACATGTATTTATTAAGTGTGTTTAAGGCATATTGTCTTAGAAATCGAGTGTTGTGCTATGTATCAAGTGAATTATTGGTACATAATGAAACGAGTTTGTTCACGCCAAACATGCACTAATCATCCAGGTAAATTTTATGTGTGTTGTAACTAGGTAGATATACACATAAAGCAGAAAGGAAGAAAATATATAACATTACAAAATTTGGTTATTCTTTGTATTTTGGTTGTTGGGTTGGCGACCAGGACAAGCCATGAGCTCCTCATCAGTGACGCATAAGTTGTACAACAAGTGTCAGAATTTGACTACATAATAAACTAAAGACCTTGGAATTTGCTATATCGATGGTGCGGAGGATACCAAGAAAACATCTTAATGACTATTACTTCTGCATGATTAAGATCTCCGCCACGTCTAGAAAAAGTAAACACGTCATCCAGCGTCCTAATATTCCTTCCTCCATACAACCTGTGCCTCACACTGGCTATTTACCAATACCTATACTCACTGACACATATATTATGGACAAACTTCACTGGACTTAACCTAACATTTCACCGGAGCCAGGGGCATGTACACTCCGCATAAAAAATGCGACAGCTAACGCCGTGCAGCTAGGCCACCCAATATACACCTTCTATCACATAATCGTGTCTGGTAAAGAGACCTCCTCTCTATACTCCTTTCTTCTGTCGGATACTAAATTAGCTAACAACATAGGCGCAATTCTAATTTCAAACTACACATGTATTAGTATCAATAAAATGTAATAAAACCGAGACGAAACAAGATTCATAAAATATAGGGAGAATTTTAAAAACAATGAAGCATTGAAACCAATGGATGTCTAATACACAATGCTTCAGAAATGAGTCAGAGAGAGAGAGAATTATTATTATTATTATTATTATTCGCGTACGTTTGAACTTGCCGGCGAAATACTGCATAATATGTATTTATTACTGTAATATTTAATGGATTATATTTTATTTCCTTTATTAGTGAGCAGTAATTTCCCTCTAGGAAGTCAGATGAATAAATTTCGCTGTGAACGAAGGTGCAAATGACCTTACAGGAAGAAGCTTGATGGTTCCAAACATCAAGGGTAAAGTAAGTAATGTTTGGCTTGTAGTTTCAGGTGGCCTAATAGTGTACCGGTAACGTAATGAACTTACGATTAACGCAGTTATCCAACATAGGTTCAAATCCTGTTCACGCCGAAGTTGGTATTTTTACGAAGTGATTGTGAAGAATCGATATCTCATACTAGACGAACAATACTTAAGGATGTGAAAGCAGATACCTGTATCGTTATAGAGACGATTTACAAATGTTTGCTGAGAAAGGGCAAGGAAGTTACCAGAACATTTGAAACACTTCATTGATCTGCAGTACACACTTTTCATGTGATCGTTCTCAGAAAGAACCACTACACAATTTGTTCAACAAAGTTTGGGTAAAGCTATCGGTGGTTTAGTGGTAAAGTGCCAGACTTCCACAGCTAGCTGTAGACAGAGAGTCGTCTCCTTCTGGAGAACTTACAAGACATCACGGGTGAGAATTTGGGTAAACAGTGTGTGCTTTTATCTATCATACACTGTAATAATAAGAATGTTTCATATTTATATTCGTCCCTCCCTCTCTCTGTCTTTCTCTTTCTTGACGTTTCGCTTTCTTGTCTTTGCATTCTTTACTTCTCCCCTTTCTCTAACGCACAAACACACTTCATGTGCGTGTGCGTGTTCCAAAGTTAAAACGGGGAAAGAAACCGATAGACCTGGTTTGAAAATTATAATCAACTGGCAACTTCAAGGTCGTATTTTTCGTGCTCTGAGGTTAACATCTCCAGCAGAAATACTGTTCAAAAGCATCTCTGAAAGAAATATTGTTCAAAAGCAAAGGAATAAGCAAAATATATTTTTTTATTATCTATACCAAGTCTCATTCAAATTACCGGGTCACTACGGGTATGAATCCTCGACCCAGTGGTGGTCCATGAACTAACCAACATCATCCGACTGACAGTATGGTCCGTTTGATTTATAGCGTATTCATTCTATCTGTTCAAATTACAACGTTACATCCGCAAGAGATGAAATTGATGCTGGATATTCGGAACAGATAAATCTTCGAAAAAGACTCGAAAAGGGCTTTTGGTTATTTTAAAACAAAATTTTATTTGTACTATTTCGACACAAAATTTGTTTCCATCCTATAATTCAATGTGTTTTGATAACGTTGGAATTCGAAACATGCAAGGTCTGCTACATTTATAAGGAACATCCAATTTTCCATTTGAACATTTGTAACTTTTCATAATGATACAGTTTGCAGTTTTGATATAGGATATTTCTGATAAAAATTTAGCAATAAAATAGCACTCAGTGAATTTTATCTTTCATTCTTTCTTTCTTTCTTTTCTCGCTTCCTTTTTCTTTTTTGATCACTTTGCATTAGTAGTCTGGAATGGAAGAGATGACCTACGCTACCTACTGGGTTTATTAGAAAGTAGTTTGTATCAGTAGGTTCAATGAACTCTCTCGAATTTACAAACGAACCACGTGGAAACAAAACATGTGTGTTAAACTTTTGACATTATCTTAGATGTGTCTCGGAGATCTACTGTTCTACTGGAAATTGAGTATAATATCGTTTTCGAAAGTGACTTAATGAATGTTTCAAGCATCCTCTATATATTTGAATAGTCCTGAAAAATATATATAAAACAACGTTATTTCTATATTACTGTTAGATTTTTGGAACGGAACTTTATAATGTAAGGTTCTTTTCCTACTACGTTAAAATACCACATTTTTATCTCTTCTCCCTTTTATTTTTTATCTCCCCTTTTCTCCCTCTGCCTCATTTCTGAAGCTCTGTGTAGTGGACATCCATTGGTTGCAATGTTTCATTGTGTTTAAGTTTCTCCCTACATCTTATGAATCTTGTTTTGTCTCGGTTTTGTTATCTCATTTTATTGATACTAATACATATGTAGTTCGAAATTAGAATTGCACTTATGTTGTTAGCTAATTTTTGTATGCGAGAGAGGAAAGGAGGAGAGAGAGAAGGTCTCTTTACCAGACAAGTTATGGGATAAGAAGGTGTATGTTGGGTGGCCTAGCTGCACGGCCTTAGCTGTCGCATTTTTTTATGCTTAGTGTACATCAAAAGAACCAGATCACATACCAATACATGCTGACAGTAATATACATTGTTAGAAGAGGAAGACTTAAATTATTTAACACGAGATTTTATTCTGTTGAAATAAACATCGGAACTTTTAGATTCTAGATTATAACAATTCAAATTATTTTGTCCTGGTAGAAAAATTTTAGGGTTTCGACACAAATAACAACGCTTTGGAAAATATCTTGTTATAGAGGAGAATATGTATTTCTGTATATAATTTATTGGTTTGATGAACACAGTTGGGGTTTTATACCATCCAGATCAGTGGCGATTGTTTATCGATTAATCAAAATTTAGTTTAAAAGCCGCCGTATCACTTCATAACATTGCCATCAATTCTGGTGTTACATGCTATTGGCTTAAAAGAAATCCTTGAAAATATAGCTGTCATTTTTCGTGTTATAAAACACAAGGATCATGGTTTGAAAGTGTGTGTTATCTTGAAAGAAAAAAGGTTTGCTGCTTGGGTTAAAGTGGTTTCACCAGATATTGTGGTTTTCTGTGTTTGTTGGTGAGTCGTGCAAAAGACATACATTATGTGCTGCAACATTTTGCGAAACAGGAAGAA
Source organism: Thermobia domestica (assembly GCF_964235325.1). Classification (NCBI taxonomy): domain Eukaryota; kingdom Metazoa; phylum Arthropoda; class Insecta; order Zygentoma; family Lepismatidae; genus Thermobia; species Thermobia domestica. Next base: position 145,911 of record NW_027655966.1, on the reverse strand, counting down.
TTTATCCCGCGAGTTTGTAACATAAAGGCGGAACCATTGGTTCCTCCTCCAAAATTCCTTTTCCTTCCTTCAATGTAAAATTTGGTTTGACCAAGAACTTTATGGAAACATTCAACTAACACTACCAATTTATGACTTCAATGGCAGTCCAGTTCAAAACATGGGATACGGCAAAGAGATATTAAATGTGTAAACAAATAGCTTTCTCGTAAATAGAATAAAAGGATCTTTCCAATTGTGCATTACGTGCTCAATGTTTCAATTGAGAGCAATTGAATATTTTGTTCTAGAGCCTAGACCATACCAATTAATGTGATAACCGTTATCTTAATCACAACACAGATTGTGGGTGTTTCTGCTACTCTAGTGGATATAGAGATTACTGAACGCTTAATAGGAAACAAATGCCATTTAAAATTCAATGTTGTCGTCATTCGTAAAAGTTTAGAACGTGATTTCTGCCATACTGTTGTAAACGCTTTCCAAATAATGATATTTTGTAAGAAGAATTTTATATATTTTATAAAGAACACCTTATGTTGTTTTATACTTGATATCATTTAACAACAAAGTTTTCGCCATTAGAGCACCGGATATGGGGTGACAGGTAAAATGTTTCTCACAGTTCAGCTCATTGAAATTGACGTCTCAGCGCTGTTAGTATTTGAGGGTATTAATAACGTTTATTAAAGCAGAACATAAAATTGCTTGAGAATTCCTGTATGTGATGGGTAACATTTGTGAACGCGATTTCTCATCACACATTGGGAGAATTTTCATATGAATCATATTTTTATAGCTAGTATCAAATTTGGTTTCAAATGAAATGCTATTTGACCATGTCGCCATTTAGTAAAAATGAACGCTCCACAACTAGACCGCACGAAGTTGGGCAGTGCGATTGAATTTGCCAGAATTATTTTTCACCCTCAAAACTAGAGTTGACTTGTTTCGGATTTTTCAAACAAACCCCTCTCTTACGAAATACAGGGAGTGGCAAGAAATGTAACATAGATGATGTCCAAAAGTTGCGAGATGATTGTTGACATCCAAATAATTGAAAACATTGTTATAAACATGGGTCCGATACCGCTTCGATTGCCAGATAGAAGGTGTTCCAATGTTGAGTTCCTGAAACGGCTCGCAATAGTAAAGTGGGAGGAAATGTTCAATATTTCAGCAACAATACAACGAAGTGGAATTACGCCTGTCCAAACACGTTTATACTAAAACAGAGAATGAGGCTAATCAACATTTGAGAGTATTGGGTTGTCAATGTTGCCAATCTGGTACAAAGTATATGTTTCCAAACAGCACAAGATATTCATACTTTAGCATATGACTGCTGATATCAAAATGTTATTAAACTTAGGGAACTGTGTTTTGATGTTTATGTGTGGTATAAACGAACGTCGCGGCTTCCATTGAATAACTTTCTCGATTATTTATCTTTGGAAACAAGCAATAGTTGTAATCTATGAACCATTGTGAGTCGTTAATTGACATTACACTTGCACACCTTGTCTTTTGAAAATGAATGGGAATCTACCTCATGTTTAGGAATGTTTTGATGTCAGCACTCATACGCTAACATGTGGACGTCTGGTACTATTTGAAAACTAACATTTTGTACCAGGTTGGCAACACTGACAAGCCAATAATACCAAATGTTGATTAGTTTCGTTCTGTATGTTAATGTAAATGTAATTATAGAGGCATAATTGCACCTTATTGTATTATTTCTGTAATATTGTGCATTTCAATTTACTTTTAGAAAGTACGCCATTGGAGGCACTCGATATTTAAACACAGGGTATCTCATAAATAAAGGCGCATCCTAGCCATGCTTATTGGAACATTTTTACTTATTTGGATGTCCGAAAAACCACCTCGTCACTTTTGGCCTTGTATTTGTTACACTCTGTATATATATATATATATATTGATACATATGTAAACGTGTGTTTTTTAAAAATTTTTCGTATGTCCTTCACCCAGTATGTCAAAGCTGGTACTAATAGCCAATAATCAAAAACATATACATGTATTTAATCGTTTACCTTACTGATGAAATCGTTATAAACTAAATGTGGTACTATAATTAAAAGGTATGATATCTTACAATCTCGTTTGTTAGTAAATTATTCTTTTCATGATCTTCAGATTCTAAGCAACCTATAGATTTTTTCTCATAAGGAAGGCTTATTCTCCATTAACACTTGCGCTATCGGTAACTTGAAATAGGGATTAATCATATATACTTGCTAGAATAACAACATTGAGCATTTTTGCGTGTTTATTTAACGAGCTCGACAGAGAGTCTGTTACACAGATTTGGTTCGTCAAGTCCTAAGGCCGGACTCGAGACATATGAGTCACCCTGCGGCTTTCTGTTCATGTGAAAAAAGAAAAGGGAAAGAAGGAGCCGGATCAAGCAACACATTAATTGCATTGACAATTAATTGCCTCCTGACGCCGAGTGACACGCATATATAAATAGCATAACATGCATAAATAGCTTTAATTAGCCCAAATCATAGAGCATGAGTAGTGCTTTAGTACTAACTTGCATTACTTAGGTCATATAAGCTGTTTAATTGAATAAAATCATTGTTTATTTAAACAAAAATAAAAATAAAAATATATTAATCGAAAGAAAGAAAACGCATCCTTACCAGCTTGATGGGAAAATTCATAGACAGCTGGAAATCTATAATTCTATTGGGCATGCGCGTAAAAGACCTAAGGCTTTTTCAAGGTTGCTGACGTCAGCTCTAGAGCTGTGTCGGAAACTAGAAGAAATGCGTGGGATCAACTCTGTATATAAACGACGAATCTCCCTGAGTTCCGGTCATTTCTAGATAACCACTCGAAGCGTCTAGTGAAACCTCTGACACCTGTCGTTGTGAGCTTAATGTATTTAACTTTATCTTTTCCCCCTTTATAGATGAACATGATCGAAGCACTTAGGAGTTTGATCACACGAGAGTTCAGCCGTAACATTGACATGGAAGTGGACATACTAAGCGGGATAGCCTTTCCTTCTTCCCACATGCAAGGTATTGCTCCAATGATTCAAAGCTATTGCATTGTCTTAAGAATGAGATAAATTCGCGTTCTTCTAGCAGCGCGTAGGCTAAAAAGGGGTTATACCTCAGAAGCCTAAAAGCTGATTTGTAACATCCTGAATTCGTACGATATGTAATCTACTAATGTATACTTCCTTTGTTATTTCCTTTTCCTTTATTTATTTTTCAATAAAACTAAAGATGAGAATCGCTTCTTTCATTTATGAAGGCCATCTTTCTGTTTTCTTTTTTTTTATTAAGGGCGTACATGCTCTTTCTCTTTGATACACCGTTCCCTTATTATTGAGACTATTCTAGCAAGTATATATGATTAATCCCTATTTCAAGTTACCGATACCGCAAGTGTTAATGGAGAATAAGCCTTCCTTATGAGAAAAAATCTATAGGTTGCTTAGAATCTGAAGATCATGAAAAGAATCATTTACTAACAAACGAGATTGTAAGATATCATACCTTTTAATTATAGTACCACATTTAGTTTATAACGATTTCATCAGTAAGGTAAACGATTAAATACATGTATATGTTTTTGATTAAACATGTAGTATATACGATGGTAATTTACCAAATATTTTATGAAGATGAAACCTTAAAATCGATTTATTCTTCTAGCAGGACAGCGCAGAGAACTTTCTTGTTACTTCATTAGTAATATCCTTTTACCAAGTTAAGTCTAATACTTTAGTATTAACTACTGTTGTGAATAAAATATGAATAAGACAAATAATGACACACTGGTAATAAAGTGATATTCTCTAAAATCAACCTAGTTTCTAATTACAATTAAGTATTCTGTTTGAAATTCCACAGTCGATAAAAATAAGGAGTTATTAGTGATACATAGTTTCATTTACGGATCGTGTAATAATTTTCTCTGTTTAGTTGACAGCGTATATCAGGTATTTTTTAACTAAGCTAACAACATGACTCGAGATAAATTTTTCATCAACATTCTAAGAGCGTGAAGCGCCTTAAAGTTTGTTGTAATTAAACAGTAGAAATGCAAAGACAAGTGTATTATAAATGTACTATTACGAAATTTCACAATTCTTTTAAGTGATAATTAAAATTTGCATAGCATAAATCAAGTGTGAAACACACATTAACAGAGATTATTATACTCTACCCCTTTAATCTTCTAAAGCTTGCGGGGTTATACCTTACAGTTATTAGACAAACATTTTATAATATACAACTCAGTATATCACTTAGAACTCAGAGAACTTGTGTAATACAACACCTAATCCCAAAACTGTTGATTCGCTATGACATATAAATAATACAAACTGAATATAGCATTATGTAACGTTAAAACAATCATTACAACATTACCAAAGTGCCCTAGCTACTAATATTTGGCTATGTTATTGTACACATTGAAAGCTAAGGAGACTAATTTGTATCATGAACAGCTAATGTTTAATAAAATGATTGATTACAGTTTGCTGCAGAACCAGTATAAGAATGCCTGAAATCAAAATTAAACCTATTGCCATGCAAAAATATATCTGCGTCAACAATTGGTATGTTTTACACAATTGGTGTGGTAAGTTACAATCTCACTGCTAACTATCACCTATAACAGTGATAAAAGTTGTTTTTAATAATTCACTCAAGTCAGATATGCTGAAGTAACCTTGTCTTGGTTCTCTCATCCTGTGTGGATAGCACAAGGTAGGCACAACGTACTTTACTTATACACAAGGTAACAATCATTAGCAATTCATTACCGCACCTGGGAGCACTTAGAGACTGAATGCTTATTATATTGCCAATTCTGGTCGATGCTACAATTTTACTAGTATTGGTATCCGGGAGCTGTCCCTATGATTAGTGTGTTAGTCTAGAACGGTTCTTTTAAGATTATTGAGTCATTAAAATGTCAAACTCCGTTGAATAAAAATCCATTTATTTATATTTTGTTGTCTTGACAACGACATTCCAAAATCCTATTACTTAAAACATATAAAACATATAAATATCTTTTTATACCGATATTATAATTAACATATTTCTTTTTCTTTTTCTTCTTCCAATTACATAATCAGCCTAGTAGATATTTTAAAATATCTCACGCCCTAATAAATAAGGATTTACAAGTAGTAAAAATATACAAATATACAACGTACTGTTGTATATTATGGCGCGCGACGGACTTTTCCTTTTTACAGAAATAAAAAGAAAAATAATTCTGGACCGTTTAGCTTTACGTGTTAATCATTCGAGTTTTCGAATGCACCTCGTATACTTGAAAATTACAATTCATGTAAATATACATATATATCATATAATTTTATAAAAATTATTATCTATTTATTTTAAATTTTATCATTGACTCCATTTACTTATACATTTCAACGACAATAAGGCACATTCGAAATTTGATTTACAAGTTAATTAATTTTAAGTCATTTTCGGGTCGATTAAAAGCTTGTTACAAGTTAATAATTATTTATTTCGTCATAATGAAGAAGGTTTTGCAAAGATGTATTTATGATATTCATATGGTTGTTCTTTTAACAATAAAGGATTAAATATAGAATATAGTTAAACAAAATATAGATTAAAATTGAAATATCGATAATAATCAGAAAAAATACGATAATTTACTTCTTATCAAGGTCACAAATGTACAAATTGTTCCATCTGTTGATTCATTAAATCATCTTTATATAATTCAAACAAGGTATTATAACAAACAAAATCATAATGATATTTTAAAGCAAAATAAAGCAAAATCAATTGAATACGATTTTTTCGGATGTCGTAAATTTAGCTTAACTTACGTGTCCAACCAATTCATTCAAGTTGCTTTGAAAGTCATAAATCGGGATACAGTCTTGCACGTTACTTACTTCTACAGTTCTTTGTTTCTTATTTTGAGAATTTGTACAATCTATGGAATTTATACGAAATCCAATTCGAACGAAATTAGATCTAATGCTTACATGCTTCTTACGTGTAAGTTCACGTACTACACTTGGATTAGGTTCTGTTACGCGACTACTATTACCGTTAGTACCAAGGTTAGGTTAAGTTATACCACCGGTAAAATTAGATTCAGTTATCATTCGTTTTACTGGTGGCGAGATGTCGTGTCTCCTAATGGATATGTACTTGTTCTTTAGATAACATCCACGGTAGTCTGTCCTGCCATGGTTTCTGTTCCGTGAAGACTCCCTCGAAGCATTCGATGTATCTCTATTTTTCTTCTTAGAAGTAGCCGCTTTGTTGTCAGGTGGATAATTTCTGTTCACTTTCTTTACTTTCTGTCAATCCAAACTTCTCTTCGCCAATCATTTTGACTTCCATCTCTATTTTTAGGTTTGGTTACATTACCGGTACATATATATGTTACATTATTTTGTACACTAGGATAACTCTTTAATCTCACATGAATGTATCGAAGTTGGTTTCGACTAATGTTAGTTTGGTTCAAGTTATCACTGTATTGGACCATTGAAGGATTTTCAAAATCTCGTGATGTCATGCTTAGATGATTGAAGTCAACGGAATGTATCATGTTCCGTAAGGACATCGTCGGATTGCTCACTATTACTATCTTATTAGTCTTGCCATCAAATGCACAGTTCAACAGATTTAACTCAATCGGCCAATGAATACAAACATTGGTGGGAGCAAACGTCTTCTTTCTGAATTCCACAGATAGTGGAATCAACTTTCTTCTTGCTACTAATGTCGTGTGCATACCATTAAATGATTCTATTATCATTACTTCATCTTCAGGATTAATACCATGACATGATACATAGTCAACATGATACTGTAAATTCAAGTAGTCAATAGCATTTGTTAGACGAAAAGGATCGTAACTTTTTACACTTTGATGCATACCAAAATCAACATTACACGCAGCATCCATAAGACATTCAAAAACATTCGACTGAAAAGAAAAGTTAGGATAATCTGTTCCAACCAATACGGCAGTATAATTTTGTGAAAACTTAGTAAATTTCATTAATGTAAATTAAAAATTTGCTTTCTCCGTTGTTTCTGTGGAAGGTTCAGATTCATTTAATGCACTCAAATTAACTTGTGATGACATTTCTTCAACCTGTTTCATTCGCTGATCCTTTCGTTCCATTATATTATGATATTGCTCAAACTTTGCATCCACTTGATAATTCATCTGGATCAATTGGTGTTGTACTTGATCCCATTTGCCATCGTTATATTGCTGCAATTGCTCTTGCTTTTCGTCAAAATGTTGATCTTGCTCCCTAATTTGTTGGTTTAACCTTTCAAATTGTTGATTCATTTTTTGGTCTAATTTTTCAAACTGTTCAACACTTCGTTGAGCTTGATCCCGAGCTTGATCCTTAATTTTTTCCGATATTCCCTTTAAAACATCTATCATATTTTCTGGAAAATTCATATCAGTATGTATATTTTGGCCATCCGTAACACTCATGATATTTCGAGATATTATCTTGCCACTTCTTAAGATGGTACAATTAATATCAAGCTCAATGTTGTTCGTTTTTACTTTACTTCTAAACGACACAACCTATTCCCTGGTTTCGGCACCAATTTAGAACGGTTCTTTTAAGATTATTGAGTCATTAAAATGTCAAACTCCGTTGAATAAAAATCCATTTATTTATATTTTTTGTTGTCCTGACAACGTTATTCCAAAATCCTTTTATTTGAAACATATGAATATCTTTTTATATCGATATTATAATTAACATATTTCATTTTCTTTTTCTTCTTCGAATTACATAATCAGCCTAGTACATATTTTAAAATAACTTACGCCCTAATAAAATAAGGATTTACAAGTAGGAAAAATATACAAATATGCAACGTACTGTTGTAAGTCGATGTCATAATGGCCTACAATGACAAGATAGTGCATGCAATTGAAGGGTCAAGGGACTCAATAATAAAGGGGCGGGAATTCAATTTATTGAGGATCAACCGGTCTCGACTTTAGCCATCAAAGTGCGATGCTAGAGTACACTTTTGTAAGGGGCTGTCCTATAAAGGAGATGTTTAAAGCATTATGGCAAAGGGTGACGCTTTGATAAGACTATGTGTTAGTATTTTATAGATATCAATTCCAGGAGGAAGTTATGGATTAGTTTTATATTATTATTATTATTATTATTATTATTATTATTATTATTATTATTATTATTATTATTATTATTATTATTATTATTATTATTATTATTGGTATTGACAGTCCTTTCAAACGCCAAACGAAAGAAAAGGGGGCTTGGCTTCTACTTCCGAAAAGGAGCTACGGTGCTATTTATTTTGAGGATAACAAGTCTTAATTTAACACGACTAGTGTGCATGTTAAATTATTTCGTGGACTAGTTACATTTTTAATTTCCTGTTGTATTTCACATTGAGTTTTAAAAGTTAACCGTAATGATATGTGAGGAGAACTACGTTTGCGATAGAAGTTTTGGATATCCTCTGTACAACATGAAGTTTTTTCCTCTTTTTACTTTTAAATTAAGCAACCATGGTTGAGAACTTAACAATGAATTCCCTGTATGGCAAGTTTTCTGTTGCTTGCACAAACAGCTTTAATAGCGATTTCCACAACATTGTATCAATTGCAACAAGGTTGTTTTATACAGAGAAAAGATATAATTAAATATTGTTTTTTAATATATAATTTTTATACTCGCGATAGAATGCAGGCACTAACTGATATTACCAATCAATAACTACCTCCTTTCATTTCTTATTTTTGCTTGAGAGATGATAGTTATAAAAGTACAGAGGTTATAAAACTACAGGTTATAAACAGGGAAATGAGAATATGGGGATGGAATTACAATAATTACCAGGATTTTAATACGTTGGCCTATGAGCCTACCAGTTGTGTTGTATTAACATTATCTTTTACTGCAACTATTGATAACAGAGTAAAAATCATTTAAAAAATGACAATTTGTAATTGATTCCGGAATAGGTGTCTCAACATTATGATACCTTATTACACAAATACTGAGCTCTTTCTACATAGTGTTTTTGTTTTACAATCTTCTTATTATCATTAAGGTCATTCATAAATCCGTTTGCATGTAATTCCATTCAAGTACTTATGAGAAATGGCACTGTCCTAATTTTCTGGTTTAATGTAGGTTTTCACCTTGCGAAACGGATGGTGAATGATGAAGTCTATGGATTGTTCAATTTTCAATTCATTGCAATAGTTCATAGAAGCCTGGCACCTGTGTGTCCATTGTTAGGCAACGGTTGTCCATTTGACAAATGTTGGTGGACAATAAGTAATTTGCTTTGGTACTATCTTCTGGGGTCACCTATGGCTCAACCTGACTCGTTATGGTCTGAACCCTTCGGTATCGCCCGATACCAAGACTGTATGAGTGTTGGGATCAGGATGTAGGGCCTTAAGCTAGGCATCTCAATAGGATAGCAATCAATGAAAACGTGGAATTAAAAGACTATTATCATCAACAAATACTATATCATCAACAAATACCATAAATTTATCATCAACAAATACCATAACATATTCGGCCACTATTATGACCAGTGTGATGTACACGTGGAATGAGGGAATCGTACTTTCCCTGGGGATATGTGTAGTTGTTCGTATTTAAGGTATAACACATGTATTACATATATATTGTGAAAAAGTTCGAAACGTAAATAACAGGATAAGACAGCCTCAATTCTTCTAGAACATGTATTCCAAGGGTGTTGACCACACATCCACCTAAAGAGCAGTATGTTAAATAATGAAACATGTGAGTTTTGTAGTATAGAGATTGTATTGTGATGTGAGAAGATTGAGCCTATGTTAGCTGGGTTTATCTATGTCGGATGTTTCAAGTATGCTCACTACACATCAGCTTTAGAAGAGAACTTTGAATATAAAGTGTGTGATCTTGTGAACATTCAAAATGCCTTAAGCCAAATATGTATCATGAACCAAATATTATGTGTGTGCTGACCGCCCATCATTAATATGTTGGCTCTTTTGTTTGAGATGTGTTTGTAATGAAGAATATAAGAACTAGAATAAGGTAAAGTGGGTGGCAGTTCATCTAGTGAATGAATCAGAAATGTTTTTCAACGTGTGCCGGGTCTTGTATGTTGTTGAGGAAGGGAGATAGAGGTCGAAGGTAGTCTCCCGCCGTGAATTCGTTATTTCTTGAGTTGATCCCTTCCCATCACCTTACTTTTACTAGGAATGTTACTTTACTGAAATACCAGGTGATTGCTGCATTAGGAAGATACATTTGTCCCGTTTTTGTTGTCGGCAGTGTACATTTACAAGGATTAGAACATATGATGGGTTAGAAAATTCGGATGGGGCGATTTAGCAGATGTGGGTTAGTTATCAATTATACAGTCTGTATTTTCAGAGCTAATGAAACTTCTGGAGTGTGGTTGTTTCAGATATCAGCTTTACTATGAAATTTCGGGGGTTAAGGCGCACGAATGATCACAGATACCGAGATTATTCTTTATACTGCAATATACATATTTGTTGTGTAATTTTGGGAATCGCCGTCAGCTTTCAAACTTCCTGAAAGAGACTAGATAAGTTTATTGAATTATTTACGGTATAATGGGTGTGGTCTGCTTGATGTAATGCTATGTGAGAGTGGGAATATTAGGTTGACTCTGTTTACAATATATGTTGTACCATATGTTGCTGTTTCTACATCTATCTTGTTTCCTTTAATTAGTTTTTGTTGAATTTCACTGGATATGCGTAATTTACTTGTTGGCATGATATTATCCAAAAATTAATACTTAGTAAATTTGGTCTTAGCAAATTTGCTTGAACATTTTTAATTATTCTTGTGACTTCTTTAGTTTAATTTTGAAATCACATTGAATTCTTAATCGAGGTACCCTGGAGCATTTCTATGTGTTAATAATTCTCAAGTTCGTTTTTCTCTTTTTCTAATTACCTACTTTCATTTTCTTGAAATCAACACGATCGCTTATAAGTCCATTGCTAATAGAAACGGCATATGAAGTAATAGGTGCAATGTATCTTTGGTATTTTTACTCTTTCGCTTTTATCTTTAAATTTTTCATGAAAATATTTGAAGCATGCATTATTTCGTTAAAAAGATTATTTAGATAAAACCTATTCAGCTAGCGTACCTGCAGTGTTCAAGATAAGACCTATCCCGCAGTAGGACATAATAAGTATTGAGAGTTTTTCATGTCAGTTAAAATTCCTATTGCCAGATTTTTGCAGATTGCTCTCGACAATTTTCCATGATATTCGTGACGTCATGTTGCCTTAATTGCTGGGAGTTACTTTGTGTCTTGGAGTTAAAGTAATTTTGAAAAATGAAATGAAATCTAAGTTTTACGTCCCACGTTTATGCCGGTTAGGCTAAAGGGGACGATGGTGATGAGAGATAAGTGAAATGGTGGAATGAAAAAAGAGGGAGGAAACGGGAGAACTCCGAGAAAACCCCCAAGCACGGTGTTTGTCCACCACGAAGTCCACAGAGCGTGAGGTGGGATCGAACCAGGGACCCCAAGCACCGGAGGTGAACGCTCTACCACTGAGCCACCGCGGCCGCTAAATAAATTTTGAATTTTTGTGCATTACCATGAAGTTGAATACTTGCATGTAGAACACTCAGGGAAAGCAGCTTTATCTTCTGCCCTGACTGATTTTTCTATTATTATAATTTTTGCTTCCTTAAGCGTTATAGTAATATATTTTAAGAATAGAAGTAATAATCAGTTATATCCGCGTGAGGCACGGAGCTTGGTTCATGGATGCTTACCTCTCCTGGGTCACTGATGGAGGCTCCTGAAAGAGGTTGCTGAAACGAAAAAATCTCACACAAGAAAATAGTAATAAAAATCGAACCCGGTGACATGAATGTATTTGTATTTCCTCGAGGTTCTAGGTATTGTGTGTATTAATTACGTTGACTCGTATGTGATTTTCCTGTTGTAGTTCATTTTTCGCGAATCTTTCGTTTATTTATATACGTTTTTTTCTCTCTCAGAAGAATTTTAAGTAGAATTTCGCTAAGTTTGATTATTTAATATTAGCCGTAAATTAGTCTCAGCGTGTTGATTACATGGATTCGTTCATGTTCCTTTATTTAGAGTCAGTGGCGTTCTACAACCTGCGTGTCATGACATCGTAACCCAATTATTATATACAATTTTAGTATTATGTTTTTATTAATATCGTAATTTAATTTGAAAATTTGTTAATATAGAACTAATTTATTCATAGCATGTAGCTATATTATTTGTTTGCTAAGCTAGACTGGTTTAATAATCACACATCATTTTTGTTAAGATCTTAAGCTTTGTATTTTATTTTTTCAGCTTGTAGGGCAAAGTGACCATCCTGATTGGAGGAGAAAGGGTAGACACGGACACTCTCCCCAGTAACGGACGCTGCAGGAAGATCAGGAATCGCAACTGTGCCCTCTGCTTAAAGGTAAGTACGGTTCTTTTTCCAATTTCCTTTGTGATTTCTGTATGAGTAAGTAGAAGTGATATTAATAATACTCTATGGCCTGATGATATGATTTTTATTATGATATTTTTTTTAAAAAAAAAGTGACGAAAAGAGACGAATCATATTTAATTCGCCTTGCGTGTGTTTAACCTCAAATTACCGGTGTACTGTGAAATTACTTATTTCATTCGTGTTGGTGAACTGTGTTTCAGTGCCTAACCTTCGTGAGTCACAAGGCTAGATTCGTATCGCGGGAGTCTTCCTGGGAGCCACGACCAAGTATCGTTTGAGTGTCACTTGTTAAGTTGCAATATTACCGCCGTTATAAATGTAAACAACAACATTTAGATGCGCACGAAGTTGCAGTTTAAAGTTTGTTAGGAAAGGTGTGTTTAGTGTTTTCGGTAGTCGAACCAAAGATTTCAAATAGTGTGCGCTGTATTAGCCTAGTTTTGATTATAGCTCAATGATTACGAATTTACTAAGTGCTTCTCTAAATAGAAAGAGAGATTAAGCAAGGAGATATCAAGATTCACAACTGATTACACAAGATTACACAAAGAAAAGTGCTTCCGGCGGGATTCGATCTCATCCTACCCTATCTCTAGTCCAATACAGAGTTATTGAACGCCTCTTATAAATGCTACTAGTTATTGAAAGCTGAGATCATTGTGATACAAAGGAGTGCACTATGCAAAAAGGGTGTAATAAAGGTCTCAATAAGAATAATTCCGGGACTCGAATGTAGGACCTTTAGTGGGCGTAGGACCATAAGAGGTGAATTGATTAAATCTAGTGCCCCTTTTATTGGTTTAATTCCATCGTATTTTCATTTAACCTTCCAATTGTAGGTCTGAAGATCTTGCGAAATGATGATTCCTATATGTGATTAGAATATCTACATCATCGGGGATCGAACCGTAGGTCATTAATAATCACTTTTAATGTGACCACAGTGTAATTTGAATGTAATGATTGATCTGTGGCATTATTAGTTTTACCTATCATTTATTATTCTTATTTTCTTTAATTATTCCTATTTAAAGTTAATTATTTTTTAATTTCCTTATTGCATGCCCATAAGTATCGAACTTACACACATATGACAGTTGATATAACATGATGGCCTATGTATAAGCTGGCTTAATTTATAAAGCCTGTCAGGTGGCAGTGTGTTCAAGCTTCGAAAACTGATAGGAGACACCTGTTTCATGAATCATTTGCGATCATTTGAGATTTTTCTCTTCAAAGTTACATTATGACAAGTAATATGCGATAAATCTTTGAATTTTGATGTGCGTTAATTCCTTTTTTATTATTTATTTTTGAAATTCAGATGTTTCAATGAACAAGGCTGAATCACACCCATATCGAATTTCTGATTATGACTTACCGCATACCGACGGTGCTATACACCACTGAGGTGTGATGTTTCCCATTCATTCAGGCAGGGCCGCTTGTTGAGGGGGCCACTCAGTTTTGGAAGATAATAACTTATAATTTACATCTTTTTTAAACGTGGAATTATCCTGACTCCCTTCATTAGCGAATCCTCTTTGATTGAGTTCATTCGCACAGCATTTTTAACGAGCTGGCTGGGTTCAGCTAACGGAGCTGAGCTTTTCTATCATGTAAGTTGTGATTATGCCACTACTAAATTATTTGACCAAATTATTGAATTATTTATACGTGAATTTGTTTATTGATTAAATTATGTAATCTATCGACGACACTGGTGATAGCTTCTATTATTTGTCATTAAGTTGAATTGTGGGGCAGTGCAACAGGTGGGCTGTCTTATCCTCCAACGACAATTCACTTAATTTATTATGTATTTAAATTAATTAATTAATTTATTTACTTAACTCATTCTGTGTATATTTATTTTAACTGATAGCTCCGTACAGCACAGTGCTCTTTATTTGTACTTCAATGAACTGTCAATGAAAGGAATTTCTAGTGCGTGAGTGATAGCGTGATTTGATGCTGTTCTGAGTGCTGTTTAACGTCCCACTAAATGTGTTACATCCATAAATTCCTACTTCTGTTAGTACTAACCAAACTTAGCTAATTTGGCTTTTGCCAAAGCCGTTATACAGTGATGAAGTAACATAACATACACTAGTGTAGTGGAAAAATAACATACCCAGTTACAATAGCATACCACTATGATCTTCGTGGCGTAACCGTTTATTTACATAGCATATTGGTGGTTGATGTGAGGAAATACTATTTTAAATTTGTAACTATCCATAGTAATGGCTGAAATATAAGCGGGTTCTAGCTCTTATACCACATTATCCTATTCTATAAATTTTACAGACAATCCGCTTATCAAAGCTTCCTCTCAGTTCACCGTCACGTCAAACTACAGCTGCTATAATTTGTTTACATGCCTTCAAGATAAGCAGTGTGTGGAAAAGCAAAATAAAATTATAATATTCCTAATTTGTTTAACTAAGTACTCGAACGATTCCAAGTTCAACCATCCTACTATTGCAGCTGGCATTTAATCATTTTGAGTAATCTGTTGTTAAAATATCTCTTAAAATATAATCCTGAGGTACTGATTAACGCTAAGTAATAGCATATTCCAATGAAGTGTTTCAACTTAACCTAACTTTATTACTAATTAAGGTACATGAACTAGTGCAATAAACAATAGAACTTAGGTGTAAACACATACAAAGTAGTAATTTGTTAAAGTTGTCAGCTTAGCTCTGCTTTTCATGACAAATGCACTAGCAAATTAATGTCAGACTACCATTATGCAGTGTAACTAAAACTTAACATGTGATACACAAGTACGTTAAAGAGTGACTGCAATACAGTGCAGGGTAGATAGTAAGCATCAAGAAAGAAACAAGGGGTCATAAAGTACGTCACTTTCATATATTTAGCCAAGGCTTGCCTTATTATTTTGATGCAAATTACTCTTTGGAATGCACCTTTACTGTACAAGGCCTTCGATGCTTCAATGGTCAATCAGAATAAAAACATTCGAGAAGGGTTCGAGTGTCGATTCGATTCTTATTAACTCAACGTGCTACGACACATATCTACTTTCTGACCAACCTTCTGGGAAAAAAGAAGAAAAAAATTATTGTGTAGAGCGGAAGGAGGGAAGAACATATGTGCGGGCTCATGAGTGCCAAGTCCCTCAACAAGCTGACTATAGAAAACGGCCACCCACAACCGACGGGATCGACTGGCGATACAAGAACCCGGCGGCTGGAGGCCAAATTACGATCAGTAAATATAAATATGATCATAAGATGACCAACCTCCAAGTAGGACAACCTGAAACATATGGCAGCAGTTTGGGGGTAATTCGGTTAAGAAGTAAATAAGGTCTACCAATAGCCATTCAATAGTAAAGTCGTGATACCTATTAGGAGTTGATATAGTAGTAAACTGTCTGAGATCGAAAACAAAATAGGAAAATAAATTATCAATGTGAATAAGGCAGGCAGGGAACCAGCTCGAGACTGTGCACTCCTACATCAACGGTTGATTTGCGGGAAAAAATTACATATCAAAAATAAAATCATGACTGAGTACCATGCTCAACTCCAGTGAGAAGCGTATTCGTACAGCGTAAGCACATATATATTAATAGCTAGAGAACATTAGGTAATAATACAATAAAGCAGCAATGATAGTATAACTTTAGGATAATTGAGACGAATAATCATGTCTCCTTTGATGCGTGTGTCGTACAAAACAGGCAGTGGAGGGACATATATATTCCATCTTAAGAACTAAGTCTATTTAAAAGGAAGAAAGCTTCATAAGCTTCTTTTTTCTCTGACAACATCCGCGAACTTACTTCTTTGATAGAGCGTAATAAAGTTTCATCAGGCTCAATATGGGTCCACTGGACCGGGTCCAGAGATGACAATAATTCAAGTTCGTGGGCTCCTAACAAGACAACATGTCCCAGCCTGTGCTGGGGCAGTGTAATAAGACAAATGAGTTCTCGGTCTTCCATTCGGAACTCAGAAACGGGGCTCTCTGTTTGTTGAGAGACAATAGGAATCTCAAACTTATCCTCAGTGGGAGGCTCCAGAGGGGCCGGAGCCAACGATGGTTTGGGGAAGGAAGAAATAGATGCTACATTTTCCTCCGGTATAGTAGCAAGGGGCAACGTTCTCGGAAAGGTAAATAATCGTCATTTGACGATGAGGAGTCCAACCTGAATCCCATGAGGAAGGAGTACTCGATGGCAGTGCACGATTTATATATAATTTATACATATGATTAGAGATGCAAAAAAGCCGGCTTTTTTGAATCAATGGTTTTTTCACATAAAAAGCCGGCTTTTTAGGAAAAAAACGAGAATTTTGGAAATTTTTGCTTTTTTCATTTTCATGATTTTTGTATCTAAATAGCTTTCTTATAGTATATTCTATAGTTAGATAAGAATTCCATGACCTAAATGCCATATTTAGCTCTGAAATTCGCCATCAAGATGGATGGAGCACATGTTTTACGAATTAAAGCTAACATGAAGAATGTAGTATTTGAGGGCAATTTTACAGGCTATTTAACTTTAACTTTTGAGTTTTCGACATTTCTTTTCTTCTCTAGATCATTTTAGTTTGTCATCCGTGTTTCATTTCTAAGAGCTTAGTACTCTAGCTTCTCGCACAAAAGTTAAATTTACGTTTTTCTATATATCCGCCAAACCATACGTTTTTCAATACGTCAGTCAAACCGTACTTCCACATTTCTGTTATACTGTAGTTGTGCAGTGATTTAGCAATAATTTTCCGGATACAACCTTGAATACCAATTTATACAAATAATCAGTAGCGGATTTAGAAAAGTACTTTGGGAGGGGTTCCTCTGTTTCGTTTTCTAAAAAAGTCTAATTTTATTTGGGAGATGCTTGAAGTTTATGAGTACAGGCATAATTAATATTTCGTTTCGTTTATATATTTAGCAATAATCTTCCGGATACAACCTTGAAGATCACTTTATACTGAGAATCAGTGGCGAATTTAGAAAAGTATTTTGGGAGGGGTTTTTCCTACTAATGTTTAGTTTTTCTAAACATTCGTAATTTTTATTTGACGGGAGCTTTAAGTTTATGAGTAAAGGCATAACTAATAGATATTTTGTTCATTTTAGACATTCCGCAACTTTGGAGAACAGGCTTCAGTCCCAAAGACGGACCCCCTAACCTTTACAAAACCGTCACTGCTGGTAATTAGTTATAATAACAATTTAAAAACAATAAAGGAAATCGGCCAACTCCTACACTCCTAGTCGGCCAGTACACGCACTATTTCTACATTCACAGGTGGAATGAAGAAAAGCTTTGTCAGAATGCTCGAATGCTGGGTTGAATCCCGGACTTACCGATAGAAGCGCAAAAGCTATCCACTCAGTCATCTTTGTTGTGCAGTTGTATTTAGTTTAAATATATTTCGAAGTCATTTTCTTTTCTTTTTCTTATTTCTTTTTTTTTTTTTTTTTTTTTTGCTAAGGGGGGTCCGTAATGATATGTTGAATCCCTCTTGTTAAAAATTCAGAAAACTTGAGGATTGGGTAAACCGTGATGATGGTTATATAGAACTTAACTGTAGAATTTCAAGAATATACAGAACCAAAAGCTCTAGATGTGCAGCCTTTAAGTGTATCATATAAATCTAAGTATTTCTCTTGTTTTATTTTAATTTTATTTTGTTTCAAAAAGAAGGTATGGAATATTTTGAAGTAAAGATACTACATACAATTTTGCTAGTTATTTGTATATTGTTTAAAAAGAAGTTTTTACTTTTGCGGTTGGCTCGTTTACACCAGCTGTTTTTCAATAACTGGTTTAAACCAAAAAAATAAAAAGAACAAAAATGCGAACTTCATGGTGACGTTACCACATGTCAAACCATCTGTATTAGTTTTATTTCCTTTTCACCTTTTAATCAAGATGTCCCATGTTCAATCCTCGGTCGAACCACAACCCTTCTTTCAAGTGTAAACCAAGTAGCGGTTCGGATGTCACTTTAAGCGAAAGTCTTCTCCTTGATAACCTCGGTAGCACGTAAGGATGTTAAGCCTAAACATACGAAACGAAACCAAATTATATATTTCTGCATGCCTGTTGTTTTATAAAGAAGCCAAGGTTGCTTAAATATATTAATAGAAATTGGCAAAATTTATCGATTGCCTACGTAGCTTCCAACATTAGCTTGGATTGGACTTGCAATGATATCTACATACTAAATTTGTAATTTAATACCTCAGTTTTAGCGTCCTGATTATCATACGTTGACCTTTAAATTTTACATGGAAAGCAGTAACAGAATTTTCCCGTTATTGTTTTACATTTAAAATAATGACGGGATTTTCCCAATGGCTAGGGCGGAAGTTTCTCAATTTAAGAAATTTACTGACGGGACTTCTTTAAGCTTATGGGACCTCTTCCAGCATAATCCCGTTGTTGCATAATAACACCAAGGCGAAACAATCTTATTTCTGTGAATATGTAATAAAAATACATTAAGCAAAATATCTAAATCAAAAAACCTGGTTTAAACCCCCCAAAAAACTGGTTTAAACTCTCCCCCAAAAATGGGGTTTTGGCATTTTCAGAAACAACCATGGTTCTTGCCAACTTTGTATATAGGAGGTTAAAATTGTTTTTATTATATACATTGGTTAATCCTTTGGAATTCATAAAAAAAAAGTTTGAAGCAAAATTGTTTGAAATATCTTTTCGAAATTCATGGTTTATTTTCGAGGTTTTATATTATTATTGTCATCAACCACTAATTAAATGACTTTTTGTGTTGTAGAGAAGCGAAACAAAGTCTGCTTTATCAATTTAAAGCAGAATTTTGAAAAAGCCCAAAATTTCCCAAGCAAAAAAGCGAAGCAGAAAAAACCGAGTTTTTTTTCAAAAAAGCCGTTTTTTTTTCGAGCCCTTGCCTCTCTACATATGATACAAAGTATCGTGAGTACAAGAAGCTTCACCAACTTCTTGATGCGCCAATATAGGATATCGAAGAGAAATATCTAAACCTGTTTGAGTAATGAAATCCGGCCAAATAGACAAAGACATTTTTTGTAAATTGATAGTAAAGCGGTCAGGCCAAGCCACTTCTACGGAAGATCGATGCACCCAAGTGAATGTGGGACACAATACGTTGTAAGGCCGTAAAGTGATCATAATGGCCCGAATCATGTTGTATGCAAGCACAAGTTTCATAATGTACTATACGAAAATGGTTGTTATCAGAAAGCCCTTCAAGAAAGAAAGAAGGGGAAAGAAAGAGATGGTTCGATCATACATTATAGGTTGTCCAAGCGGAGCTTCGCGTAAGAAAAGACAACAGTGTTCTGTAGGCAGATACATATAAGGCTCTAGAATTACGTCTTTAATAGCCACAAAGTAAGCGGCACAAATAGCGGTATTTTCGCTCACTTGCAATTGTTTCCACTGTTTCTCCTGTGTTTCTGTACTACACACCATTTTCGTCAATGTCGTACTTAAACAATTACAGGAAGCTCGATATGCCTGTAAAGGACGTATAATTATGAGGTGGTTATCGGTACACACTCTTTTTCTAAATACATTGAAATGTTTTCATCGTAAGAACAAGCATTGGTTCTTCGCTTCATCATTTTCAGTTAGAGTTTTGTAATTTAATTTTTGTATGCTAGTCAAAAGGAAATCCAGTTTTTATAAGAGAGGAAAGGAGAGAAATAAATCAGGACACCAGTCCATGGGTTCTAGAAAGTTTTTTTACTAATCGCGTTTAGTTTTTATTTGTTCAGTGTAGTGTAATCACTCTTATAGGATTCTAGTGAGTGTTTCTAGTGTCTCTCGTAACAGAACGCGGTTAGTGATGGAACCCGATATATTAAAATTGTTTGCTAGTGTTGGCGTTTCTGGTGTAATTTCAGTGTGTGTAGCGCATGTTGTGCGTAGGGTTAAATTATCCTTCCCTAATAGGAATAATTGCGACAAATAAGTAGAAGCAAAAATGAATAAGAGTATTTGCTAGATTATGTAATCTATGCGGTTGTATCGCGATACTATCGAGAGCTGAATTTCCCTATATTGAGTGACAGTATTGCGCAATAAATTACTCGATTACCACTCCATATCTAAGAATTTGAAAACCCAACCATAACGTTTATGAGACGTGCCGAGAAATTAAAACGCAATTAAGCTTCTCAAAAAAATGGCTGCCGAGGATAACGTAAAGTCAAGTGCTGTACGTCTTTCGACTGGAACTGCTGACGTCTCTGAGGAACTCTGTGAATTGCCAGGATTATGTAACGAACGGAAAGGAAATATTTCAGTCCTAGCACTAAATTTATAATTAAAAAGCTGGTCCAGGTTTGTTGAAAGTGATCCAGAACAAAAAAATGATGTTCTTATTTTCGTTAATTTCTTGACAAATAGCGGGAGGAAAGTTGGAGAAAAAACTCATTCACATCAAAGATTCACACAAAAGATTCCCCTATATCTCAAGTAGCTTTCATGTGGTTCCACAAACTACCGGTAGTTCATAAGAAGAATCCTAAATAAATGGTTTCTCTATTCCAGCAGTTTACGTCTCTACTAGAATAAAGGTAGAATTTTCGTTAATGTATAGTTCCCAGTTTTATGTAGTTCCTGTTCAAAGCTTATTACGCAGTCACATGAAAACTTAAGATGCTTAACTCCCTTCGTTGTAATTACCCCTCATTAGCATAACAAAGTCTGGAAATACTGAATACATTAATACAGGGGGAACTATTATGTAACTACCCCATAGTCCTAAATACAATTAATAAGTTTGACTTCGTGAACATTTGTATACTAACGCACACAGACATATATTTCCTCCTCCAATATTTATCACATTAAGTAATAAACATTGTTTGCTTTTAATATATCTATGTTGTAAATGCCGATATAATGGCGTGGCTTTCACAGCTAGTGCTGTTTAAGGATAATAACTTAGCCTCTCGAATCTAAAAGCTGTGCAACGGCCTTTTTATTTTGTCCAAAATTTTAGTAAACAATTTAAAAAATTGTAATTCAGCACAACAACTATATCAAGTTCAGAGAAATACTTATCAGTGCTAAAATTGGAGCCAAGAGTACTTATACGGTTGAAGTACGCTCCTATGTACCTATTGAATAATTCGGGATTACGCAAGGGATCCTGACCTAGAATGTTGACTATTGCTTTCAGAATAATATTGAGCCTTTAACATATTGAAAGCCTTATGAAATATTCTGCTAGAAGAAGAACTAGCGATAGAAGATGGCTTAGCTGAATCTAATTTACACATCCTGTCACCGTCTTTGTCCGATGTTGATTCCTTGTCTTCAGTGTCCCACTCATTTGAGCTGTTCAGGAGCTCAGAAATGGATGGAGGAGTCACTGGTGTGGGTAAGTCTGGATATAATTGTTCTGTACTTCCCTGTTCTGTATCTTGAACATTATTAACCTCTGGTAAAGTTAAGGTATGACGATGATTTTGTGGTTTATCCTGGATGATAGTGGATGAGTTAGTTTGTGTGGTTGCTCAGGGAAGCCTTTTCTGTTGTTGCTCCCTGTACTCATGTGTGTCGACGTCCTCTCCAGGGGATGAGGCAAGAGTACCCAAAAATATCCTGCTGGTAAAAATTCACCAGTCAGGGTGAACCTAAAGTTAAAAGAGAGATAAGATTTTTCCAAATGATTTATTAACAATTAGCTTGGGAAACCTGAAATGATACCAAGCCATTAATTCAGTAGAAGGTTGAAAATCCTAGGAGTATATATCCTGCCGAGGCATGTCATTTTTAGAAAATATTCCCGTCTAAATTATAACTGAACACCAGAGGGTAGGGAAATAATAAATATGGGAAGCTTATCAGCATTTTGTTTTATAGTTACTGTTAAGAACTTTGTATCCTCATCTAGACGTAGGTGTGCGATTTAAGTAAAGGTTACAGGCAAAAAACTTGCAAAAATCAGAATGAACTCGTTCGATATTAATGAATGTGTCACCCTTTGCTCATCATAGTATCACTCGAATGTACGCTAAGGGTGATGGCGTAAATATGTACAGAAAACGAATGACAACCGAACAGACCAAGGTTATCAGCAAGCGGCTCATCCAATTTTACGCAAACCAGTGCTCGTGTGACTTTACGAATGTTTTAAACAATTTTAAGTGTGATAATCCTTATAGTACAGTACTCAGACTTTTGAAAAATTATGTGGAAATTGGTGAAGCATCAAGAAAAAAGAAATATCATCGCCCAATTTCAAAATGTGCTCAAATTTCTAAAGTGCGATTAGACGACAACTTTTGAAGCGCCCTAACTTGTCAAATTGTTTTTAGTAGGGAAACATCGAATTTTTGAATTCAGTGTAAAGACGATCAAGAAAGAATATGGATTCAAGGTTGAAACATGTTAAAGTGCACCATTTTATATAGACGAACAGAAGAAGCGCGCTAAGATCTACTGTCACAAACTCTACGAAAAGAAGTTAGCGAGTAAGAATTTGATCATGAATAATGAAAATTACTGCTACCAAAACAGCCATCACGCCTGTTTCCAAGTATGTAACATACTTTGATAAATCACAAGTTAGTCCTAGCGAATTCGTAAAATCTAAAAGCAAGTATGCGAAAAAGTTTTTGATTTGGCAAGATAGCGGCAAACTCCAAAGTATCGCCTGCGGTTGTTACAGGTGAGACAATCATTTTGACCACTATTTAGAGTGAATTGATTCTACGGATATAATAAGAATTCACCGGACATAAGATTGTGATTTGGCCCGATGTGAAATTCTCGCAATATGTGAGAAAGTGCGTGACGCGTTTACTGACACTGGTATCGAGTTTGTCTGTAAAAACGAGAACGCGCCAAAAGTTTCTCACGCGAAATGGCTAAAAGGCATACTTTTATCCAGGATGGGAAAGGTATCCGAAAAATATGGTGGAAAATATCAAAGAAATGTCAGACAGTAAGGGACAAGCACTTTTCAGGAAGTTCCGATTAAAGCTTCTTCCGCAAAGATGTCTACAGTGTCAAATAGTTAACTACTTCTCTTTTTATCAAGCAATAAAATGTTATTTAAAAAATCAAATTTCCCTTAACTTAAATCGCACTTCTTATGTCCTTCCGAGATCTTGAAACTCTATCAAAAGTGTTTGCTGTATAATTTGACTCCTCAGATAATCACACTACAACCAGTGATTCCTGAGCATCTGTACTTTGATGAAGAGTCGAATTGCGAGCAAATGGTTGAGAAACAATAGATTTGTTTCCCATAATTTAAGTGTTATTTTAGCAGCATCTTCAGGACTCATGGCAACTTCCGTTCGAGTACAATAACCTAAAGTGTCACTTGAACATTGGGTGTTCCGACAAGGCAATTTGTTTCTCTGCAGAGCACCAGAAGTCAACAGGAAAGGTCGTGTCATATTAGTGTCCTCCCATAATCGGAAATTTTTGTGTCCTGATGAGTAATTTCATTTTGCTGTTGCATTGTAATTTGCGTAATTGGACCGGGATCGTCTGAGAAAAGAGGGACCACTACCTTGCGACCCTGGGGAACTTGGGGGACACCTTGGGCCACCAACTTTTTCTTCCTATATTGTTTATTATTAGCTATAGACCGAGGAGTGGAGTGCGGGACCAAATTATTCCCTGCGTTGGAATGTCCATTCCAGCTCTTCGAGTGATTTTGCTGGTTTGGAACCAGCTCACTCAAACTCTCTTGCTCTACGTAATTTGCTGTAAATGTGTCAGAGACTGTAAAATTTAATTATTTCTTTTTACTACTTGGTTTTCGCTGTTTTTCATTTGGTAATTCCAAATATAAATCCTGAACATTATTTCCTTATGAGTCACCTAACCTCATGTGATCTCACGCAACAACTGCACCAAGTATCGCTTGTTAAGCACAGTAATGTCTAGTAGAATTCCCCAAATGGTCCCTAAGATCATGGTACTCGCACTACTCTTAATAGTTCACTAGTTGGGACGTTTACACACTTAATTCTAATCCATCCCTTGTTGCATTTAGGTATTAAATACTGTTTAGGAACGTAGTCTGCGGTCAACAGGCTGCCCATAGCTCCTGGGGCAGCTAGGCCGACTCTAAACTGCAGCAAGGCCGACACCATCATCTCTTTGACCGGTTCCATCTGTGGAGGGGTACTGGGTCATTGGACGAGTAGAAATAGTAGGAGGGTTCGAATGGTCATAACTAAGTTTTTCGAAGTTCTGGGAGGCTTCAATTTGTCGTCCGGAGGTGGCGCATGAGTTATTTCCGAACTACTTTCTTGAGAGTGGGCTGTTTCTTCGTATTGTAACTACTGGAGTTCGTTACTCCGCCAATCATTTTCAGAGACTCACTATCATCTGAATCTGCACTACTAAGATTCCATTCGACCAATTAGTATTACTAACTACACTATGTATATTATCTATACTATCCAAATATTGCAATTTCTCTTGTAGAGTAAGATTATTATCAAACACAACGGGGTTAGTTTGAGCAGCTATATTCCGAATAACTTTAAGCTCTCTGTGTCAATTCTAATTATTTTAGGGAACCTATGCTCTGCCTAATTGCTAACGTCCTTCTTTTCCAATGCCACAGTCTGTATTATCATGTCAAATTTTCAAAGAACATTTTCCTCAGGTAATAAATCCTCAAGGGAGACTGATGGGTCGGCGTGAAAAAGAATACCTAATTTTCCTTGTCCTTTGTCCTGGCAAGGAACAACTGTAACCTGTACTTTCTTGTGCCGCATTTGTTTTGTTAAAGCTCAAAGTAGATTCCCTACTGCAGGTGTCAATTCCGTTTGTAATGAATGCCTAACCTATTCGGTTATTTCCTCATTCTTATTTTGAGTAAAAAAGAGAATAAATTATTTTCATTGTCCTTATTTTCAATTGCCAATACTATTGGTTGGATTACGATATTAGGATAAATTCGTTCTTTATTCAGTGAGGCCTGTGGGTCGAGGTCAATAATAGCGTAAATTGGATCTTTACTCCCTGAAGTCCGTGGTTCGTGGCCTATATTAGAATACATAAGTACGGGGCCTGTCTCAACATAATCTGTTTCAGCACTACTGCCAGCATGAAAAGAGTGGAAAGGCGGTCGCCGCATTTCAGACTTCGTTTATGATTCTGATGGTTCATGTTTAACAGGAAAATATAATCTTAATGGGCTTTCTGGTCCTTTTATAAAAAATTATATTTTCCGTACTTAAAGCTACATTACTTAATCGATTTTTTCCAGTGGCTAAATTATTATCATATAAGAGTCCTCGGTTCGAGGAGACACTAGGCATTACACTTGGTGTTGATTCTATGTCAATTGTTGCTTGAGGGCATTCCTGACATGCAGCTATTAATTCTGAGATTTCTAGCTCGTCCTTTATGTTTAGGTCGTACACAACAATTTATGGATCCTCTCCAGGTGGTGTTTCGCCAACATCTGAAATAATATGTGTTGTTCTACGTGCAGCTGTTGGTTTACCACTCAGGCCAACACTTGGTATGTCAATGTTATTTCTAGTCATTATAAAACTAGATGCAGTCGGCGGTTTCAAGTCACAGCCACCGTCCGAGCATCTTGAACTTGCGGGCTAGGAGTCGTTGGTTTGATCGGTCTAGGCTGACTCCATGTGTCAAGATATCTTAGTAGATAATTCTTTTCACGAACTGAGAGGGAGCGTGCCCCTGCACTTTCCATTTATAGCATTCAATACAATAATTTTTGTTCCATTGATCCAATATATAACGGTGGTTACCCTTGGGCGTACTAGGACAATGAGACTGTCTTAATCTAAAAGTTTTTCTTTTAATTCCTGTGCAAAGCTCATTTTAGTTACAACTTCACCTTTTCTTGAGTGGTCTCATAATCCAGAACAACGTAAGATCAACCTACTTCCTCCGATAAAGAAAGAATTTAATCACTGAAAGCTACTTCCCTCGGAAGTGTTACTCAAATACAAATATTATGAGAATTATTATTATTATTTCAATGTCTTTCTTTTCAAACTTCCTTGAACATGAACACTCAACTTCTTTTTCTTTATATGTTGCTTTTCTTTTTAAAACGGAAGGGAAAGTAGCTAAATTTAGATTTACTGAAATAAAATATTTATTTATTCAGTTATGCACACAAGGGACTATATGGATTCAACCATTTAGTCATGTGCCTACAAGTTTTTTTATATAGCATTAGCATCAGAAGGTGTTTTAGGCAGTTATTCTCCGGCAGTTCGTTGGGCTTGCATTCCATATATAGGAGAGCCCTGCTGCACTACGGGTAAGATATCTGTAACCTCTTCAGGCTAGACGGTAAGGATTTTAGGCAGTTGTGTCCAGGCATTCCGTTGAGCTTGCACTCCAGCTATAGGAGGGCCCGGCTCCAGCAGAGTTAAAATATTTGTTAACCTCCAAAAAGCTAGCCGAAGCATAAGCTGTTTTCGGGTTTTGCAAGTAAAGAGACAAAGTTGAATTATATCTTATCAATCGGGCCACCGTTTGCATTTCATTTCACAACACAAAAGAATCTTCGAGAGGTAGATTTTACTCCGCGGGTGCATATCAAAAATTACACTTCAAAGATAACAGAATAAAGCGAGAGAAGTTGAAAATAAAATATTCCTGTACACTACTACTTGTGCGACGTACTACTCAACGGAGCTCTGTTATACTTGTATATCAGTCTTGCAAGCCGAACACCGCCGGGAGAAAGGTACTCCACTGAACTAGATGAATTTACATAGTACGCATTCACCACTTTACTAATAAGAAAGAAAAACTTCGCGTGTCTTAATAACTTAAGCTTCGTACAGTAACACTCAGCACTTATTCGAAAACTTCGCGCTCTAAGGCAAAATTGAGATTTTTACTTTACCATCGAAGTGTTCGAGCTCTAAAATTTTGCTTTATAGTTTGAAGAATGCAGTTCATTACCCAAAGTCGGCCTCCACCATTGAATATGATACATATGTAAACGTGTTTTGTTTGGTAAAAGTTCGTCCTTAATCAAATACAGAGGGATTGCATTGATAAATTAAAGAAGTCATTTTCATCTATAGTTTTATTTAAAAAATGAAGAAAGAAAAAGCATTAACAAAGGAAGTATACATTGATAAATTGCAAAATCGTAGGATTTCAGGATGTTACAACTCAGCTGTTGGGTTTCTTAGATATGACCCCTTTTTGCCTATGCGCTGCTAGAAGAACGCGAAGTTATCTCATGCATAAGACAATGCAATAGTTTTGAATCATTGGGGAAATAACTTGCATTGGGGAGAAGGGTGTGCTATCCCATTTAGTTTGTCTACTTCCATGTCGATGTTACGGCTGAATCCCTCATGTGATCAGACTTTTAATTGCTAAGATCATGCACTTCAATAAAGGTTAAATGTTAAAATTACATACCTTAAGCTCATTACCACAGGTGTCAGAGGTTTCACTAGATGCTCCGAGAGATTACCTAGGAAAGACCGGAGCTCAGGGAGGTTCGTTCCTTATCTACCGAGTTCGTCCCACGCATTTCTTCTACTTTCTGACGCAACTCTAGTTCTGAAGTCAGCGAGCTTAAAGGACCCTTAGAAGATCTTTCACGCGCATGCCCAATTGCATTATCAATTTCCAGTTTTCTATGAATTTCCCCATCACACTAGTAAGGATGCGTTTTCTTTCTTTTGATTAATATATTTTTATTTCAAGTTTTTGTTTAAATAAACGATAGTAGCTCTGTAATTTGGGTAAATCAAAGAGAGGGCTATGGCATTAATACATGCATGTGACTCGGAGGCACGAGGTAATTAATTAATGATACAATTAATTTCTCGCTTGATCTATCCCCTTCTCTCCCTTTCCTTGCTTCTTACATGAACAGAAAGGCCCAGAGGGACTCGTGCAACAATATATATATATATATATATATATATATATATATATATATATATATATATTTGTGTGTGTGTTGGGTTGGTGTGTGTGTGTGTGGCATAAAATCATTGAGTAAACTTGAAATGTAAAATAAATAATTAATTTCTTCGTCATTATTAGTCAGTTTGATATTTTCAAGTTTGATATTGAAAAACGAGGAAATAAGAAATCTTTTCGCTGAAAAATTCGAAGAAAAATGTTCAAACGAGGAAAGGATAGGCGCAGGTAGTAACGCATGGTGGGAACATATTAAACGTTGCTTACAGCAGGCTGCAGAAGAAGCAGTAGGTTACCGCGAACACAAAACTGCTAAGAAACCTTGGGTTACAGAGCAGATGTTGCAGAAAATGAGGGAGAGGAAGATGTGGAAACAGGTTGATACAGAAGAGGGCACAAAGATGTACAGAAAGTTAAATAATGAATTACGAAGAGAAACAGACAAAGCGAGGGAAGAGTTTTACAAAAGAAAATGCGAGGACATAGAAGAATTAGAAAGAGTTGGAAATATGAGGAAATGTACAAGGAGGTAAAATCTATGGAATTTCGGAGGAAACAAGGGAGTATCATGATGGCAGTAGAAAATAAGAATGGGAAGGTAGTCAGCGAGAGAAATGAGGTCATAGGAAGGTGGAAAGAATACGTTGAAGACTTATATGAGAGTAGGGATAGACCGTGTAGCCTAAATGTTGAAGTAGAAAATCAAGTAGGCGAGGATGATAAAGGATTTAGTATTCTTAGGGATGAGTTTGAAAAGGCTATATCCGAGATTAGGAATGGAAAGGCAACAGGAATAGATAACATACCAATTGAATTCATTAAAAATATAGGAGACAAGGGAAAGAAAGAATTGTGGCGACTATGCAATGAAATATATGAAACAGGAGAATGGCCAAGAGACTTTCTGAAAACGATCATGATACCGATGGCTAAGAAATCGAACCCAAAGAGATGTGAGGATTATAGAACTATTAGTCTTATATCTCATGCAGCTAAAATCTGCTCCGAATACTGAACAGAAGGTTATATGGAAGAACAAATAAAGATGTTGAGGAGGAGCAGTTCGGGTTCAGAAGAGGCAAGGGCACAAGAGATGCTATTGGATTATTAAGGGTGATCGGTGAAAGATTTATAGAAAAAGGGAAAGAGGTGTATGTTGTATTCATTGATCTAGAAAAGGCTTTTGACCGAGTGAATTGGGAATTGCTGTTGGGAGTTCTAACAAAGATAGGATTGGAATGGAAAGATAGAAGACTCATAAGAAACTTATACATGAACCAGCAAGTAAGTGTTAGGATAGGGGAAGAACTGACGGAAGAGAGTGCAATTGGAAGGGGAGTTCGACAAGGATGCTGCCTCTCGCCAACACTATTTAATGTCTATCTAGAAGAGATAGTGAAAAAGAGCCTACATGATGATGATGGCATTTCGGTAGGAGGTAGAATGATTAGATGCATAAGATTTGCAGACGATATGGCCCTTGTTGCAGAATCTGAAAAGAAAATCAATAAAATGTTAGAAAAAATGAGAAGGGGCTTTGAAGAATATGGGATGAAAATAAATGTTAGAAAGACAAAAGCCATGGTGATTGGAACAAAGGGGTCTGTGTCAAATATAAAAGTAGGAGGGGAGAAAATAGAACAAGTGAATAGTTTTCGATACCTGGGTAGTGTTCTTAGTAATGACATGAAATGCGAACGTGAAATAAAAGCAAGGATAGGAATGGCGAAAGAAGCCTTTAAAAGAAAGAAAAGTCTGTTTTGTGGGACCTTGAACAAAGAGTTTAGAAAAAGACTCATAAAATGCTTCGTGTGGAGTGTTGTGCTGTATGGGGCGGAAACGTGGACATTGCGTAAGGATGACGAAAATCGACTGGAAGCCTTCGAAATGTGGGTGTGGAGAAGAATGGAAAGAGTTAGTTGGGTCGAGCGGAAAACGAATGAGAGTGTTAGAAATGGTGGGTGAGAAAAGAACACTTTTAGATATTATTAGGAAGAGGAAGAGAAACTGGTTGGGACATTGCCTAAGAAGAGATTGTATCATGAGGGACGTCCTAGAGGGTATGGTGGCGGGAAAGAGAGGGAGGGGGCGAAGGAGACTACAATTAATGGATGATATTAAAACAGAAAGATCATACGCGAAGACGAAAAGTTTAGCGGAGGACCGTGGAGCATGGAAGCTTCTCAGCTGCGGCAAGTGACCTGCCAATAAAGGCAGAATACCTATGATGATGATGATATTCTTAAGAATAAAATATTACCACACTGATTCCTGATTCCAATTTTTAGTCCAGATTCGGTATCTACTGAACAAATTAAACCAGAATATGTACTGCTTATAGCTGTAGGATTTGAAAATCAGGCCCTACGGGACGGGAAAGACTATTAGGGTGAGTACTGTGAAAAGTTCCGGGACGACTATATATCTTTGGTAGAATGCGTTTTTCTGAAAATTTGAAAGATACAGAAGTTGCAGGATATAATTAGAATTATCGAAAGATGGTGCCTTTCAAAACTTGCGCGGCCTGTGTGGACCACACGGGGCCATCTTTGATTTTTCAAATGAGAGCCTCCATTTTTTATTCCAAATTCGGTATCTACGGTACACAATAAATCAGAATATGTACTGCTCAAAACTTTAGGACCTTGAGCACCATACCCTAAAGTGCCAGGAAAACCTATTAGGATAGGTTGTGTGAAAAGTTCCTGAACGACAAAATATCATCGTATGAACGTATTTTTCTGAAACTTGAAAGATGCAAAAGTTACGAGGTTAGGAATAGAACTATCAGATGCCCCTACCTTTCAAAATATGTGTGTCCCCGTGCGGGCCCCACAGGACCCATCTGTGATTTTTCATATGCGGGCCTCCATTTTTAATTATAAATTCGGTGCATACGCTACAGATAAATCAGAACATGTATTGCTCAAAACTTGAGGTGTAAATACCAGGCCCTATAGGGCCGGAAAAACTATTACGGTGAGTAGAGCGAAAAGTTTTTTTTTTCTGCAAACTTTAATGTTAAAGTTGCAGTAAAACCTACAGGATTGTTGATTGGTAGGAAAATTAAAATGTTTTGGCCCTATGCGCACCAGGGATTCGCACTGTTATTATGCAAGTAGGTACCCCTGTACCAACAAGGTGGATGTGTGTTGTGTGTCATAAATATGAACTGCAAAATGACGTATTAAAATAAGATTACTGTAATTGTGGTGTATGACTAGTGAAGAGATTAGAGTGCATACATTGCAGATTAAGAAGAATGGTTTATAAGAATTCAAGTGTGTATTTATGAAATGATTTGTTTCTCCATCTCTGAATAGTTTCTTCAGTTGCATTCTGTTATTCACAATGAACTTAGCAGAAGAAGAAAGATTTACCATTCTGATGATCAGACGTTACCATTCTCTACCATTCTGATAGAGTAAAGTCATATCATAAAATGGTGATAGAGTAATGCCATAGAATGGTAACCTAGGACTCCTGATCTATCTCCGCTTGAAGTTTTGTACTGGGGATATCTGAAAAGAAAAGTGTATGAATAGAAATCTGATAATATTGAACAACTGAAGGAAAGAGTAGTAAATATTTCAAGCTAAATTACATCAGATATGTTAGCTGCAATCATGCACAAGTTTTGTTTACCTTTGTGTCATTTTTAGGTCGCAGAAGAACATCAATTCGTACACTTAAGTAAATAGTACGTTTTGTGTACATAACAGGTTACACGTAGACAGTCAAAAAAGATATGAGGTGCATTTTACAGGGACAATTTTGTTGATCCCTTAGGATTTATTTCCACTTAGGCTTGCATAGCAACCCATTCTGCACTTGTTAGACATAGCATGATTTTGCGACGTCGAATTCATTTCTGACAACCCCAGTATCCAACGTTCCATATACACCTTGTAATGTGAAGCCCGACATACTGTACATACTCTACTGAAAAGATTATAGTACATACTGCACTATAATAATTTCCTAGCATCGGGTTCTACTATGATTACTAGGGACTAGCATTTAACAAAGCAAACTTTGATTTGTAGGCCCCGCATACACTGCTAAAACCATGTATACGTAAGTATGTAATCTCACGTCAGTACTTACGCATAAGTGTTGGCAATGCATGTTTTCGTTTACATGAAAGAGCATCGCAGAGAGTTGTCGTACGGATCCAGTTGTCAGTTTTATACGTCTGCAGAGTGCGAAAACTTTCTTATCGTAGCGGTCACTGCAATTCTGATCTACTATTTGCTGACGCCATCATGATTACTCATCATTTTTACAGAATTTAGAAATATTTTTAGTGAATGACAAATTCGATCTCTAGATAACATTTTCAAACATTATTAAAATGTGACTTATGTTGTGTGCTTAATGCAGTTTATGTTCTCGAAGTTCAGACAACGCAATTCCGAGCTTCAATATTGTTTGGGTCTGAAATTCTCTGTTTAAGAATGTAGTGAAATCAACAGGAACAATTTATCAACTCAAGTCATATCAAATTGAAGGTTGTCGTATTCTTTTCTCTTTCTCCCACTATTCCTGACAACTAAATGGTGGTTGTATTACTGCAAGTGCCCAGAAAGCCATGGTTGCTTTGCATTTTACAGTTTTTTTTTTTTTTTTTTTTTTTTAGATTTTCGCGGGATTCCATTTAGCAAACTCAGAAGTCTGGAACATTTCGTCATTAACCCACTTTTGAGCACTTTGGAACCCATCGTCCAAAAACCCAACAAAACTGAGCACGACAGTATGTTCACGTATTTTCGTGCGGAACAAATTCCAGTAAAAACTGTGTGCTGTAGGTAATAGGACTGGCTTTGAGCACTACATATTCTGATTACGTTTTTTTCGATAGACACCGAATTTGGAATTAAACTGGGGGTCTCATTTGAAAAATCACAGATGGACCCAGTGGGGCCCACACAGAGCCGCACAGAGTTTGAAAGGCTCATGTACCCGATAATTCTATTGATATCATGCAACTTTTATATCTTTCAAATTTTCAGAAAGGAACATTCTAACCAAGATATTTAGCATTTTCGGAACTTTTTAGAGCACTCGCACTAATAGTTTTTTCCGGCCCTTTAGGGCCTAATATTCACATCCTACAGCTTTGAGCAGTACACATTGTGATTCAGTTTGTCGCGTGGATGCCGAGTATGGAATAAAAGATGGGGGCTATGATTTGAATAATCACAGATGGGCCCCGTGGGGACCACAAAGAGACGCACACATTTTGAAGAGCACGGGCATCCGCTAGTTCTATTGATATCCTGCGACTTTGTATTTGTCAAATTACCAGAGAAACACATTCTACCAAGATATTTGGCCGTACCTGAACTTTCCACACTACTCACTCTAATAGTTTTTCCTGCTCTGTAAGATCTAATATTCAAACCCTACAGCTTTGAGCTGTACATATTCTGATTTGATTTGTTCCGTAGATAGAGAATTTGGAATAAAAAATAGGGACTCTCATTTGAAAAGTAAGATGAGCCCCTGGGGCCCACACGGGGCAACACATATTTTAAAAGGCACGGGTTTCCGATAATTTTATTGATATCCTGCAACTTTTGTATCCCTCAAGTTTTCAAAAAAACGCATTCTAACCAACATATTTAGCCGTTACGGAACTTTGACAAGCACTGTATACTGAAAATATTGACATTATATTGTTCCGATACAACTTAACTGTCGGGATAGAATCAAGAGGCACCTAAGAGGTGTGGGATAACAATACCAAATTCATAGCAATAAAGCATATGCTTGATGGGGGCGTCTTCACCACTAGTCTTAGGCGACTAGAACCAGCAGCAGAATTATACGGGGTAACAAATATGAATTTAGTGTTAAAATAATTTGAAAATAGCCAATGCATTTTTCATTGAGAATTGGTAGCAATAAGGGCGTTAAGGAATGGATGGTAGAGCAAAGAAATAGCAACTAATTTTGAAGAGTCTCACCCTAATTCGAAATGGTTCCATTCTTCTCCTTTTACTCGTAGGTGATCTTTAGGCGCTGTCCTCGAAATTCCAGTGACTTCCAGGTTGGGTTGTCCTGATGAAGTCCATGTTGAATACTTGTCCGACAATCAACCATGGCATTGAATGCCGGACCCAAAGGCCGGGAGACTACGATGTGGTTCAGATCCAAAAGACCAAGATCGTGCTCTCTCAATTGCTTTTAGCCTGACTGTCCTCTGACGTCAGAATTAGATGATGGTGACACCACAGAGTTTCCTGAGCGTGGTCGGTTACCCAAAACTGACATTGACCAAGTCCATGTCTCTACATGTCGTCGACTAATCACAAAGTTCTCAAACTTGCTCCTGAGATTGCTAACGGTGACAAGTAAATGAACCAAAAAGAGACTCACCTGAGTCAAAGTAGTTACTTCTATATACATTACTTCCTTGTTGTAACACCGTGTCGTGGGTAAACGAAGAAATAGGCAATGTCTTGTAGTAGCCTGAATATGAGGGGCCAATGAGGTCGAACCAATTGAGAGAAGCAATTGATCTAACAAACCAAATTTAAAGCGTCGCGTGTGAGACTGTTAACGGGTGAAGGTTCTGAAGGTCGCTACCACTGTTTATTACAAATCACAAGTACAAAGACTTCCTGAATAACAGCAAAGCAGCAGTTAATTTACCTTTCGATCTAAAGTCAGCTAGCAACGTACAAGAGAATATTGGTGTTAATAACATCAGGCAGTGAACTCTTGAAGGCTGCTTGGCTTCCATTGATGGCTGGTTGAATTTCCACATAAAATAAAGGTGTCATAGCTTGTCCTTACTTCATATCCCGTAACATGGTCTCCCTCGAAAATGTCGAATCGGAAGGAGTCGAATCCTTGGAGAAGCCTGACGTTTCGACAGCAAAGATCTGTGGAATCGAAGGGAAAAAGATATAAGATCTCAAGATGGGATAGATGCTGTAAGTAAGATAAACTTCTTACCGCTGGACCATGAAGAATACAATGAGCTGATCTGCAATTAATTGTCCAAGCCGCTAGCAGATGGAGGATGCATGTCAGTGCAACATCAAGCTAACTGCAATATCCAGAACACACACATGATGCAGATGACAACACTCAAACTAGTAGTCATGGCTGCTCGTGAGTACACAGTGTTTCTGAAAAAGCCGGTAAAATCGTGTGATAATTCCTTAAAGAAAATGGCAGAAGATAAGTCCACAGTTTTGTTTTTCAATAAAGTAATAAAGTATCTTCACAACTCAATCCAGTAAACACACACTAACACTTTAGCGATGTAGGTGAGATTAATATTAGCTTCCAGTCTATATAGTTGCTTTAAGGAAGCGGGATAGAAGGTTATGCTACCAGAAGAATATTACCAAGTTTAAATGAAATTAAGGGAATAAAATGATAAGAGCAGATAACAAAATAATGTACCAGTATAAAAAACGGAAAACGAAAATAAAATGTAGAGCGGAATTGAAGCAATCATCGAATCTAAAAAAAGAAAGACTTAAACAAGATAAGGTACTGTAAATATAAAAGTGAACTTGGTCATACACACTTATCTAATACCAAAATTAAAACAACTTCAACTCTCCTACGAAGTTATACGAATGGGCCACTGGGTTCAAAACAATATTCCTTAGGGTCCACAATCACAAACCAAAAAAAAATACAGTACCTAGAAAAATAGACAAATGCAAAACAAGCGAAAAAAACTAAGAAAAGTAATGGTAGCATAATTAAGAAACTATGGAATCGAACATACTGAATAAACATCCCTATTGCTATCCTTAAAGGGGGAAATTTAATCTATCCAAAGAATTAAAGATAGGACAACACAGAAGGGTTTGGAATTAATTACTTTCTGAAAACAAAATAAGTTTTTTTCACATTTCCTTGAAACAAAGTAAAGCATCGTGGCAGGTTTTGTTGATATCGGCGCCCTAGCCACTCGCCGATCAAAAGTAATTAAATCCAAAACAAAGGAGGTCACCAAATCTAATTGCAAGGGTCAATATAAATAGTACTTGAAGAAGAACATAAGCAGAGAATATCACACATTATATTGGTCAACAAAATTTGCATAAAATACGAAAACACATAAAAATAGTAAACATTGATAGGTTAGCTTCAAAAACAATAGACTAATCCATTTACCCAACAAATTATGTTTTCGAAATCATTACTAAAATTGAAAATTAAGTTATTTAAAATTAACTGAATTATAACTCGACAAGTTAAAAGTCAAAATTAAATTACTACTTCAAAATAATAAATTGCATTCAAAGTATACTAGAGTAAAAAAGCAAACATTTTTCTAATGCATAATAAAGTTACAAAAGACGTCAATATTCGCAAAAGGCACTAATAAAATTAAATTCAGAATAGCAATTCAAATAGCAACAAAAATAAATAATGCATTGAAAAAGTGCAACCATAAACATATAGCTTAAATATTAACTGAGAACAGGTCAAAATCACGAAATATACAATCATATCTATATATATAGTCTCAAATATCATATACATATATTATCTCATAAATTCGAAACAAATATAGAAATCGATAAATCATAAATGTACACTAGATGAAATAGCTCAAGATGAACAGGCTATACAAGTTAATTCAGGCTCTCAAGTAAATAGAATGGTGCAACACAAATAAAAGAATAATTCATGTAAAGGGTAAGCAAAATATATATTACATCAATTTTTTCTAAAATAAAAAAGTATGTGGCATAATTCAATTAAATAGGAGTGTCAATTCGTCTTAATGAAAAACACAAAATAAGTAGTACTAACTCCAAACTATTGTGTATGCCATTACAAATGACCTGTTATTTCTTCAAGCATAAAACACACACAAAACATATCCCCAAAAGTCATATTAATTAACATCGTCATAATAAAGACGGAATAAATGGCGTCACACTCTACTTCGCAAAAAAAAAAAAAAAAAAAAAAAAAAAAAAAAAACATTCTGGTCCGAAGAAACACAAAGAGATGCAAGTCGAAAACTTGGCTAGCAATGAAGAACATGGGGAAATTGCTTGAGGAAACAACGATTTAGAGACCATATCGGGAGGTGGCACCCTGGGCAAAAAATTGCACTCCTTCGCGGTCCATTTATTGCCCCCGTGCACAATTAACACAAAAACTAAAACCAATGCTAAGTAAGGGTATACTAATAATCAATAAAACTAAATGTGAAGCACCAAACTAAAAATTAACACCAAAATGAACTTCTGAAAATCACTAAGTCGAGTACACAAAAACAGCGCATCAGAATAATATAAAACGGTGCTATACAACAGAAAAAATGCCGCAATCTTACTCAAAATTTCTAAAAATGGTGTAAGTGATAACCAAAATTGCAGTCACGAATATGTTCTCACTAAAAAAAATAATATAAATAATAATAACGCCAATAATAATAAAAATTACTAAAAAATAATATGACCAAATTTACGATCTATATGTTCCTGACTAAAGGAGGCCATATAATACTCCATATAAGTTAAAATATTAAAAAGAAACAAGGAGATATTTAAAATTAACAAAAGAATAATTTTAATTCATCTCAGTCACAGATCTCAATGTTAATTAAAACACATTCTAAATAGTTTACATTCGCTACAGCGTAGGGAACGGAAGTGCTGATACATCATACTCAAGGTTGCACCTGAATACTAATAGCAAGACGAGCTAAAACTTCCAGATCAAAGTACGACACTGACCTAACATAATGTTTACTAGAGTAAACGAACTCCATTCATTCCACAAAATCTTTGCGAGAGAATGCAAACGATTAAAGAAGAAACTAATTCGATCGTAAATAAATTTTCCATTCCCTCTTTAAGAGAAACAAACGACCAAAATTGCACAGAATATATGAATCCTAAATAAACTAACAGAAAACTCTACCGAACTAGAAATATCGGATATATTTAAAGAAAAAAAATACTAAATAAACAAAAATAAAAATATAATAATAATTGAAATATATACGAGGGTGATCAAAAATAGTCACATAAATTTCTTAAAATGTAACCAAAACTACCCATGAATAAAACGTTATCAACGCTAATAATTCAAGAAAACAAACTGAGCTTTCTCATAACTAATAATCCTATATATAAAATATGCAATCGAACTGATAGCGCAATAGTCGAAATCTACAGTCAAGGGCGGTTGAGAGGGGGTTTCCTAAAGTAAAATTTAACAAAATTTTAGAGGTGGGAGGTAACATTCTAAACCAACTTAGATAAACATACTTCAGCAAGGAAAAAAAAAAATCAGAAGCGTATAAACATCCAAAACTACTTCCAGAAGGGCTGGTGGACGTGGGAAAATTTCCACTACCCATAAAGGCGGGAGGAAAAGCAATTCGTAGCAGCGAGAGGAGCACAGAGATACCAAAAATCATAGCGCAATCCACCATGTTCCGACACCACTGAACTGTCGGACCGTAACAATATATTGAAAAGTTGAAAATATAGTATATATATAAATATACAATGTATACGAATATATACGAATATATATAAATATACATTGTATAAATATAATATACAATGTTTCTAATTATAGGATGGTTAAAAAAAATGCTAGGTTTAGATCAAAACACATCCGAACTTCTACGATTTAGACTACACAATGGAAAGTATTTCCTCCTAGTTTAAAAATTTCAGAGTTTCGACATAGACTTCAATCCTTAGCAAAATATTTTGTTATGGAGTACAATATGTCTTTCTGTATAGACGCTATTGGTTTGATGATCATAGTTGGTGTTTTATACAATCCAGATCAGTAACGAATGTTTATCGATTCCTCAAAATTTAGTTTGAAACCAGTGTTGCTTCATAACTTTTCTATCAGTTTCGGTGTTCCATCCTATTGGCTTAAAATAAACCCTTGCAAATATATCTGCCATTTTTCGTGTTATAAAATACAAAAATCATGGTTAGAAAATGCGTGTTCACAAGTTATTTGCTTGGTGCTTGGATGAAGTGGTTTTGCCAAATTTTGTTGCTTATTGTGTTTGTTGGATAGACGTACATTATGCAAAGACAAACATTATATGGTACAACATTTTGAGAAACCGGAAAAATATATCCAGCAAGTATGTTACATAAAAGCAGAACTATTAGTTAATCCTCTTATATTCTTTGTCCTTTCTTTAATGTAAAATTTCGGTTGACAAAGAACTTTGTGAAAGCACTCAAAAAGGATAGTGACGCTCTTACGTATCTGAAAAATATATTTCCCGAGATCGCACATGCTAAATTCAACAAAGGAAGTTTTATAGGGTTCCGAATCAGAGAAGTTGTTTTGCACGAAACGTTTGAAAATCTTGTACAAGGAGTTAACAGCTTGGCAGTCCTTCAAAAGCGCGTACTCGGTTTCGTGGAAACAGAAAAGAACAAAATTCCTTAACATTAGTCAGAAACTTGTTAGTATGCTACAAAAACATGAGTTGCAGTATGTACTTGAAAATTAACTTCGTTAATTCACATCTAGACTTTTCATTGAGAATCTAGATTTTAATGATGAACAGGGTGAAAGACATTTCCGTAATGGAGAACAGATACCAAAGTTGTAAGGATCCTGCAATAATAGGAGACTATTGTTGGCTTCCTCTGCATGAGAGTAAAATGGATTATAAGATGCAGCAGAAACGTGAGTGCTTATAAGGAAGGAAGAGGCATATTTCGTTACAATATAAGATATGAATTCTGTAGAAAAAGGGGAGCACTTAATAAGAAAATGATCATCAAAAGCTTGCATTGATATTCCCAAAGCTTTTTATAAACATATCACCGTGAGCCCCAAACTTTTTCAATTCTTCCCTAGACCATTGTTAGATATGATTGGATGTATATCAATTTATATTAGTAAGCTGATTTTTTAAAGAAAGGAGTTACATGACTTTATAAGTGTGTTAAAACATTATAGGAATGACCGCGTAACAATCTGAATCAAAACGTTATGATGTACGTATAACTCAGTCGATTATCCGAAACAGTTTTTGGGCTGTTTCTCAGCCCTTATTCTACCAATCTATTTCAATTTATGAGTGACATAACTAGACAATCCTTTAAGTTTACCTCTATATCTTCTATAAATCAGTTGAATAGGGGCTGGGAAATGTCCCGAAAAGTGTCCGATAACCTAGGTTGTACTGTATATAATGTAGACAATGTCTGTTCATATCTTTTAAACCTGACTGGATAAAACTTCCTTATGGTGATTTTCGAGATCAGTGTATCTGTTTCCTTGAGAATAACCTATTTTGATCGCAGAGCTATAAAAAATCTTTGTTTAGCAGTGTTATCACCAGTAGTGCTCTCAAACCGGTCGGGTCGGGTTACGGGTCGGGTCGGGTTGTCGGGTCAGGCTAATCGGGTCGGGTTGTCGGGTCGAGTCAGTCGGGTCAGTTCACTTTGGTCAACTGAGTTTAGGTTGAGTTTAAACTCGGCTGGAGTCGAAAGCTGCTGTTTTTCACTAGCTGCCTAATTAAAAATAGCAATTTTCAATTGATTTTATAGAAACCGTAAATCTATTTTGAACACTTGCAGCTAGTGTTTTTATGATAAATGCTTATTTTTCTACTTGTGTGTACTTTAATTTTTAAATGTGGAAGATTGATTTTACCAATCGACTGTAATATTAATATCTACGCCAATATGGAGTCTGGATTTAGAACAAAACTAAAAGTTGTTTAAGCAACGCCAAAAGAGAGATTGGATATGGACGACCAAGCCCAAGCAGGGCCGCGGTGGCTCAGTGGTAGAGAATTCATCTCTCGTGCATGGTGTCCAGTAGCGTAGCTAGAGTTTTTTTCAGGGGGGGGGGGGGCAATGAAGGGCCCAAGAGGATTTTGAGGGGGACATCTCCAATATATATATATATATATATATATATATATATATATATATATATATATGTGTGTGTGTGTGTGTGTGTATTCAAGGTGATTGTTTCCATCTTTATTGTTCATGATTTTACTCTTTGGAAAACAGTGAAAATATAAGAATTTAGTACCTTAAACAACTAGGATTCATTAATGCAATTGATTTCTAATATAAGTAAATAGCTATTTAATCATGGCGTTTAAAATATGTGTAGCTGGTTGACTTAAGTGGAAGCAAATACACTTTTACAGGTAAAGAAAATAACTTATAGGTTCATGCCTCTACTGGAAGAGGATCTATCTATTCGTGTGGGCAGCAGCAAACATATCCACAACTTGTTAAAGATCTAACCATTTAGCAATTTTCTTCTCAATATAAAGTAATACTAAGTTTTTCAACCTATCATGAGTCACTGAC
This sequence comes from Thermobia domestica, assembly GCF_964235325.1. Taxonomy (NCBI): domain Eukaryota; kingdom Metazoa; phylum Arthropoda; class Insecta; order Zygentoma; family Lepismatidae; genus Thermobia; species Thermobia domestica. Next base: position 104,109 of record NW_027655966.1, on the reverse strand, counting down.
TTGCGTATAAAGTTTTTAATCTTTTCAAAGAAGAGAATGACCTTTCACATGTAGCACTAGAAACTGATATAATCACAGAGATGATACCTAGCTTGTAGGTTTCTAGGAATGCGTTTTTGTTGACACAAAGAAGATCAAGGAAATTCGTTAAGGAATCAGCTTTCGTCTTCTTCTCGTCTTCATACAACTTAATTGTTAGAGCAACCCACATTATGCTTTATTTCTTGTTTAATTATGCTTTTTTAAAATTATGCTTTATTGTTAATTTCAATGATTATTTTACATTAATCGTGTATAATGTATATTTATTATACATCAAATCTTCTAAATATCTTGATCTATTTATTGATATTTTTTTGCAACTAGTTTCTCTCATATTTAATGAACTTTCTACTTAGTTCATTGTAAAGAGAATGAAGTGCTTTGCTCGAATATTTTTTTTTCTATCATTTGTGTGCGCCTTACAGGTACATATACAGAAAGGGAAAGTAAAAGATGCCACCAAAAAGTACAGAAAGTGCTTAAGTTCAAACAGTAAACATAACAATACGGTGATGACGCCAGAAGGGGGCAAGGGGGCGAGCGCTCCCCTGACTGCCACCTAGACTGCCCCCCCAGACTCGTACAATCTTTAAACATTCTTCATGTAGTATTATATATCAGTATCATAACCAATCTCATTGACAAATTGTAGTCTACTTTCCATGCATTTACTATGTGGCAGATTAATCCTCAAGCTTTCTTCTTTGAGCGTCTGGGTATGAATGCATATTTCTGTTTTCTAATTTAGCCCCTTTTGAGGTAAATTTTAGTTATACTTCTTTCTTATGATTTTTAATAATTGTGCCTAGCGAACAATAGTAGATTTGGTCGACTTGTTTTCTTCTCATTGGATCAACTTCGATTGGAAACAAAAGAAAGGTAAAACCAGTTACGAAACTTGTTTGTATTTGTCCAGGTTTGTAGTTTTCAGTTTCATATTTTGTTTTATTTAAAACTTCTTTTTTCTGAAACATTATTCTCGGCTTCCAATATTCAGAGGATGTGCTTATAACAGCTTAGTTTGCAACTACCAGGGCTTAATATTTGAAGGAGATAAAAAGAGTTGTGTTTCCCTTCCTGTAAATGATAATAATAAAATTATGGAATGAAATTGATTCCCAATGAAATGTATTGTCAGAGTGCTGATCTTAGTTAGTAATTGGTTTATACTAGTGCTCCTTTACTTATTTTGTTTCAAAGTACTGACGTGACGTCTACCACATTGACTAGGAACTGCTGAAAAATTCATAGCCCAACCCAGAAGGAGTGCACGTGGATTGGTGAAGTTTTACTTCTTCTTCTCTTCCCCCGAGAGTCAATATACTACCTTGTACAGTGCTCCAGCTTTTGCAGAAAAGTTAAAAAAATCTAGATTTCCTCACACCACTGTTCGTAGCACTACCCCTATCAGATCTAAAATGGCGTCTTTCAAGTGTTATTTAAGTTTGGGAAATAAGTACACGTAATAGTTAGACGGAGCTAAATCTGCGGAATAAGAATGATGATCTAGACATTGAAATCCTAGATTATGCAATGTCAGTTATGTTCGCAGGGGCTTGATGGACAGGTGTATTCTCCTGAAGGAACAGAATTCCTTTGTTTTCATTTTCCGCAGCGTTGAACTTTGAATTTTTCTTTCAGTTTTGTAAGTAATGTGGAGATTCTGGATTAAATATCTGACCATTGAGGAGGTAGTCTACCTCTCCATACTTATACCAGAAGAATGTTCCAAACAGTTTCTCAACCTACTTCTGTGTCTTGAACTTCTTGGGGCGATGGAGAAATGAGTGCTACTACTCCATTGACTGTTGTTCCGATTCAGGATCATAGTGGTACAACCATATTTCATGTATGGTTACTATGCGTCAGCGAAATTGATCAGCATTACGGTCAAATTGGAAGAATACTTCTCTTAATGCCGTTACCCTTTTATTCTCCTGACGTATATTTTGGGAACCCATTATGCCGAGAACTTGCGCATACCCAAGCCATTCTGAATTATGCTACCGACGAGTTCCAAAGAAATGCCCAGAATCCCTGACACAAGTTTTGCTGAGAAGGTAAAAACTGAGAAAGCGGGGTGCAGACCTCAGACTATAATAAATATAAATAGCTTAAATTATTTTTGTCACACGAAAACTGGGGTGGCCTAGGTCCTCCGGCCCCGGGCTATATCCACCACTGGCTGAAATGCTGCAATTTTCAAGAATAATGTCACAAATTGCATCCATGATTCCAGGAAGAGTCATTGCTTTTAATCATCCTGGATGTAAACTATAATTTGTTGAGAAATTGCTACGTTTATACTAAGCCACTTACTTCTTCACCACCATATATAACGGAGGAGAGTCCCGTGGTGTTTCACTGATTTCCTAATTAATTTACTTCGGTGACTTTCCTTGGTGGAATAAAAATGTTATAACAGTAAGGATCTGGATGTTCGTGAAATTATCTGTTTGGGCACACATAATCACTTCAGAGGCCTGAGAAACAATAAGAATTTCATTATTAATATGAAAATTTATATTTGTACATACAGAGATATATTTTTCTAAACTACGGTTTTATTTTTCTACCTAGTACCTACACTCCTTCTGGATTGGACTACGACATTTTCAGCAGCTCCTCGTAAATTCTCTCTCTGGCTCTCTCCCTCCACACACACACACACCAACACACACCAACACACACACACACACACACACATATATATATATATATATATATATATATATATATATATATATATATATAGAGAGAGAGAGAGAGAGAGAGAGAGATACGTAGCATATAGACGAATGTGTTACTTGTAGCATACGCGAAAGTAATTCAATTTATGTTTAGACTTCAAAAGTTTCATTGAAAAATATTTCATGTGCAGACGTTACTTATTTGTTAGTTACAAATTTTATTTGAAATAAGTTTAATTTATAATCATATAGATCTAACATAAAAACAGCAACGAAATACACAATGTAATGTAAAATAAGTCAAACGTAATAAATATGTCATTTTTGGTATGGCAAATAGCCGCCCCCCGAAAATGTATCTGCCCCTCTTTTGCCCCCCTAAGAACTTAAAGCTGGCGTCGTCACTGTAACAATATAGTATGGAGTTCTTGCATACTATTCATTGTTGGCGGAAACACTTCTTCTTTTACTTTCTTTTCTCCACATCAAAGGATTACACCGAAAAGTTTACAGAAATGAAAATAAGCTTTTCATTGTTGCATTGTTATGTTCTCAATGATTTTGCATTGTAAATATTGGCTTTAAAAAGTATTAACACAGTATGTTAAACTTTCAGTTAAAGAGAATTTTCCAAGAATTGAACTATATATTTTAAATTATGCTTTATGCTTTATTTTCTAAAATTATGCTTTTAAAACTAGTTTCCCAATGTGAGTGCATTTTGGCGTTCACCCAGTGTCGTGACCATAGTGCTCTCAAACGGGTCGGGTCGGGTCAACTCGGGTCGGGTTGTCAGGTCGGGTCAATCGGGTCGGGTTGTCGGGTCGGGTCAATCGGGTCAGTTCGGGTCTGGTTATCGGGTCGGGTTATCCTGTCAGGTCAATCAGATCGGATCACGGTTCGGGTCAATCGGGTCGGGTGACGGGTCGGGTCGGGTCGGTCTTCAACCCGACCCGACCCGACCCGTTGAGAGCACTCAGTCATAAGGGTTTGCGGAAACAGCATTAAAATGTACTTATACTTTGTAAATATTAGCTGTATATGTACATGTATACATATGTACATAATATTAGAATAATGTTGTTACCCTTTATTTATTTTATTTATTTATGACTTCTTTTACGTGACGAAGTTAAGGCTCTGCAGCCTTCTCCGAGCACTTAACCCGTGCATACATTATATATATATATATATATATATATATATATATATATATATATATATATATATATATATATATATATAAAAAACAATATATAGAAAATAATAACAATTACAAAAGAAAAGTATTGATCCACATAAAGTGTTTAACCATTTTTCCTACTTAAGTAGTATATTCTTTCGAATATACTACTTAAGAAAAATGGTTAAACACTTCAGAAACAAAAATTGAAACATAATATACAATAGAGGAAACAAAAATAACATGGAGAAACCTAAAATTGCGTATTGCATATAGCGGTACTAGAAGTATGAATATATAAGCTGTACAAATTAACATAGGTTACCTATTGGTTGTGTTCATATGTGGGTTATTAATAAACTGGTACAACGAAGATGCCTCATGTGCTGCCAGTATCCCTATCTTTACTTAAGAGAAGGGAATTTACAGATTTTAAATTTGGCAACTGTGGAAACGTTGTGTATTAATTGAGGTAAACTGTTCCAGAGGCGTGTAGTACTTACTGTGAAGGATTTTGAGTATGAATCAGAATTGTGACTGGGTATGGAGAGCAAGAAATTAACTTGTGATCTTGTGCTTCTGGTATAAAAGTCTGATAAATATAAAAATCTACGGGCTAGATACGATGGTTCTGACGTATATATTTTGTACAATAGGGTAAATTTCTTCTTCCAACTAACGTCAGCCATGACAGTTTTTTTTTATAAAAAGATGTGAGATGTTCCCTGTAAGTTATATTGAAAATAAATGTAATGGAGGCATTTGCACTCTTTGCAAGCGCTTTGATTGATTTTCTGTTATGTCAGAATAGATTGAGTCGCAATAGTCAAGATGTGGAAACACCAGTACCTTGACAAGTTTGATCTTCAAAGATATTGGAAAGAAATTTCTTAGTCCATTTAACGTATGTAGGGCACCAAATGCTCTCTTACAAACTCAATTTATTTGATCTGACCAGGAGAGATTTTGATTTAGTATGACTCCCAAATTTTTGACAGTTGCAAAGAATGAAATAACAGTATTGGGCAATTTTATATTTCGGAGCTGATAGATATTAACAGAAGAAAGAATTCTTGGGGAGCCAATTAAGATGCACTGCGATCATGTTGCATTTAATTTTAACCCATGAGCCGTAGACCAGTCGCTGATTTTGTTTGATTTAGAAACTTTACAGTGGATGAAAACAAATTATATCGGTACACACAGTAGCACTAAAACGAATTTCAAAACAACCAATAAACCAACCTTGATTTACATTTTCGAAGTTGATTTCCGATACACTTAAACAATGTGCGTAATGACTAACATTTAGTTTTTAAGAGGAAGGAAAAACAAAATTTACTATACAAGACAACTATTTCCAATATTGCTCTGGCAATGTGTGCAGTCCAGAATTGAAGACTCTATTTATTTAGGCAAAAAGACTCTGTTTGCCACTGTAGACAAATAATTTCAACTAACCTAATTGATGTTAGAATAAAATTAATCGATTAAAATCTTATTCGGTTTGTAAGTTCGAACTATGATTAGCGATAAATCTACATCATATAACATACATTGATGCGGCTTAGTTTAGCGACAATGAATACGATAAGAGTATGAAAAGAGGGATATTGCAACTTCCGAATCCACTTGTAATTATATATGATGTAAAATAAAACTGATATCGCATGGTGACTCAGCAATGACCACTAATCGATGAAATCACGCTGGATCAGCTGTCCTCTGCATTGAATACTTGTTATGTGGGAAAGAGCGAGCGTTGAAGCGTTATACAACAGTCACATGGTGATGATCTACTGTGCAAAGGGATCACACGAAACCAATTATGAAGATGTAATATATTAGAGAAATTTGACATGATAACTTCTTCTTCTTATAATAAAGTCAAGGAAATTGTGTAGAATGGTAGAGGAGCATATTTTCGAAATGAATTTTGAATATACAGGTGGAAGGATAATCAATGCATTGCAGGTAACAAACAAACAAACATATATTTACACACAAGGGCATGGAGTGTATTTTGATTTGCAAGGAGAGTCCTAGGTTTGACCTTAGTAAAAACTATGCTGCATGTTCTCACGGGACATGAATACATTCATGACTCTTCTAAAATTTTGAAATGGTACATAGGACATCTTTAAAATTGAGAATTATTACAATACAAAATTAAGTAAAGGTTCTCCAGGATTCAATACTATTTTTTAAAGTTCATTTTGTCTTGTTTCTGTTCTTTTTCCGGGTAAAGTTCTTCTAATATTATTTTTAATACGTGGTAGCATATTGATTTAATCTATAATCTTGTATCATTTTTTATTACATTTGTCACGGTCTAAATTTTCGTAACTATCCTGGCTACTCCTAGACTTTCGGTTAAATTCTCTTTTACATTGATACATAACTTTATATTGTTATTTAGTGTGTTTTAAAAACGAACTGTTTATAGGAACAACAATCTTACTGTTTGATTATCATTTCCTTTAAATTTGCGATCTCTAAAAGAATTGAGTAACTCCATGAAACAAATAGATAGCTCTTAATTAATCAACACAATGTAATTTCGCCTAGACCTGGAATATAATATGTAAACGATTTGCCCTCTTCCTGTCTCAAAGACGTTGAATGACTAATCAGGTAAAGAAAACCGAAAAGAAAACAACTAAATCTTACGATAGATCAAACATTACTTCAGAACTTCGAAATAAACTGAATAAGAATTCGATTTCGATCAATTGTTGCCGCAAATCAGAAAACTGCAGTGCGATTATGTGAGATATGTTTAGCTCTGGGTGTTATGAAGTTTTCTCACCAAGAGAGATACTTTATCCTAAAAATTGTAATCCTTTTTCTTCCACGTTAGACAATCGATTATTTTGATTGTTGAAGAAAACATGTACGGGGTAAGACGTGACTCCGGTACGTGTCAGGGACTAATTGTGTGACTTACACTATTTTTCATTCTCCCTCTCATCGACATGTGTAAATGAGACTCATATTATATTCTTTGAAAATCCATAACGTAACGCATCACCATATTCGAAGAATAACAGTTTCGTGCTAAACGAACGATTAGCTCCCAAGATTTTCAGAGATGCCTGTACTATCTACACTATAGTGTTCATCGATTGCTCCAAGCCTGAAGTTAGTTATTTTCAGGTAAATAATATACATATTTTAAAATTGTTTCTTGAGTTTGGGAGGCAATCGTGAAGCAAACGTATTATGGCAAAATGTAATGGACAACTAATACTAATTCACTTTCAGTTTCAATCCGTCTAAATTAACTTCAATAAAATGTTATAATAAGTGTTGTGTTGATTAGTGTTATTTTTAATATTATTGCACCTAGTGATTGTCAGTAGTTTGTAATTTGAAACATATAAGATGTAATAACACTGGTATATATAAATAAAGTTTCTGTCACAAGTCTAGAACTACTTCTGAAAGATAATTTGGCCATGAATCCATATGGAATGGCAGAATTTCTCCATCGGCTTCAGTTTTTATGTGATTTTTTTTGTGCACGCGTGTGGCAGTTTACGTATTATATGTATTTGACATAATGACGTGCTCTCTCAACAATGATTTCTTACTTATAGTTTTTTTTAAAATTATTAGAACAGAAATTTATCGAAGGAATTAACAGCGAAGAAGGAAGTAAAAAGTTAACAAGCTTATCTAAACATGATTTCTACTTAACTTACCTGAGAAAATTTGCATCAGGAAAGTCCCTCGTAAAGTCAAGCAATCGTCAGACAACATATTTGTACTCCACTTCTTTTCATAACGCTTTTCCATTTGAGGAATATCCTGGGGATATCGTTAACCATGTTCGTCACCAAAGGCAACAAGGTTATCCGAGAAGTTTAAATGTTCTTTCAGAAAATGCAGTTTAGTAACATGTTACATCCCATACGGTGATATAATCTCACTAGTTCATATACAGTATCAATATAATTTTCTGCTTTATGTTTGCCTAAAAAGTTTTTGCAAACTAGCAAATGAGAGCCATGCCATTTTCTCAACATCACTCAACAAGTCAAAAATTTCTCACTATTCATTAATTTCCTAATTTGTGGTCCTATTAATATAATTCCTTTATTTTAGCATCACTGATCGTTGGGAACTTCTGTCTCAAGTAGATTAATTCAGTGATGTTTGGTCCATACGTTTCACAACGTTTCTGATAAGACAACTTCAATGCATTGAACGTAAATACACATTTTAGGGTCAAGAAGAAGAGTGTTCGCCACATTCTTCTGTCCTGGCAGCAGTTCATTGCGAACACGATATTTTTCCAGAATACTGAGATTTCTAACCCGGCTGTTGCACTCACATATAAAGCAGCAATACTTTGTGTACGCTGGTGGCATGGCAATCAAAATGGCAACTACCTTTAGACCTTTTCCGATATTCTATTTGTATTTGTCATATTTGGTAAGAGTAAGAAGAGTTTAACAATCTGCATGAGCATCCGAAACAAAACGAAAGTTGTTCCCACTGTGCAGAAGAACTGATAGCGACTCAATTTACTAGAACTTATGAACAGACGCCCTCATTTACACTGTATGCGTGGCCACAAATCTACAGATAGGATTATATTTTTTACCAAAAAAAAAAAAAAAACTTAACACATCACTTTCTTTGGAGAAATATTCACAGAAGCAGCATGGCGGTCACAAAAGCCACTCAATTTTGCATCGGGAGGAAGAAAATTATATTCGAAATTAAAAGCTTAGGTTGTTGCTTTATTCAAATTGAAGTTCCGATTAAGATCGTTAATATTGTCAAAATGTGTGAGGTTTTTTAATTCACATGGTAATTTAAATGTTTGGTTGGCTTGAGTGGATCCCCCATCTTCTGAAACTTCTTCATGCTTGTTACCATATTTCTTCAATCTTTATCAAATTTTACGGAGACACTGTGGCATATGGGTCTCATAACAGATGGTAAATTCGGGTATTGCACACTATTCGTTGTTTTGGACGTAACTCAAACTACTTTTGTTAAACGAAAATAGCAGCCTTTTGTGCGATTCGTTGGTTCCAGCCAAATCATAGGAACAGCGAACGGCATACGTTGTAAACTGTTTCTCCAGCCTGTCAGGAATCTGAGACATGTCAGGCCACATTTCATGTCTTGACACCCGAAATAAAGTTTGTAGTTGTCTTTTACGAGTGGGGTCAATAGCCGCTTTTGCGTGAGAATCACTTCTCCACAAATATAACAAAAAAAGAATTTGCGCTATTGAGAGAGTTGCGCGACATTTTTTCTTCTGAATGATTACAACACTCAAATTTCACAAACTAGAACAACACGCAGCCTCTTCTAACGATATCAGTACTCACAATCCTGCGAGACAGGTTTCAAGAATTTCTACGCAATTCAACGTGATTGAATATCACTCAACGCCAATGTTACCATACGCGAAACGTCACGTCAAAGTGCAGAGAAATTCCTTGCACTTTTATTGGTTTTATCTCAATTTCTCCCAACTTTATTTCAATCAACAAATCTTCAAGCTTGATAAATTAAGTCATGGCAAAATAGAACATACCGAGCGTTTTTACCGTTTTCCAGAGATTTCAAGAAGAAGGAAGTAGCACTTCACAAGAAAACTGGGCCCGATAGACAAAGCTGAATTCATTTTCGAATTTACCACCCTCTATTTAGCATAGAATACTATTCAGATTCCTTGTGACAAAAATATTGCTGACCAGTGCAATATGTATAAGGTATCATGCTGCCTGCACTAAGAAACCGCTATCACAAATTATTTAACAAACATGTCATTTACTTTGTGTTATTCCTTTTCCATTTGTTTTTTATTTAATATTACCTTTTAAAAAATTCCAAGAAGTTTAATCAAAAAGAAGGGAATACTTCCACTTTCCTAATCCTAAACCCTTCTAATCTAAAATATAATTTAAAGTAAACCTAGTGGAGCGTGTCCTTAACCTCATATTCCTAGATACATTTTAATTATATAATCTTATACTTTTCTGCCCTTAGGCTGAGACAGTAGAGCAGTGAAATTCGTTGGCGGGGCCTGTTTGTGGTATGCCTTTAAAATTTTCACTCTCGGTTTGGAGAATGTGTGATTACTGATTAAGTGTGAGAATGTGTTTTGTGATAAATATAATGAAGCGCATCTAAGTTCTAATCGTCATCTATCGATTAGATGACGATGAAGTGAATCGTCATCTAACATATGTGTGGGTTTTGATATTCCATTCTGCTATGAAGTTCTTAAGATCCATTCTGTTACGTTCATGTCTTTCTTTGTGCGCTGGTCTAAGGTTAAGGAGTCTAGTGTTTTGCATTAAACAAGTCTTCGGCCTCACTGTTCACAAGAGTACTGCTCACAATGTAATGCTTTCCTAAGAATGGGGAAAATATACAAGAAACACCATGTTCTGGAAAGCATATGACTGGGTTATTCTACCCTCGAACGATTTATGAGGAACTACTGGACACTACGCAAAGCAAGGCGTTGTTCACTATACTTACGGGCTCATCTTCTGATTCTACTGAAAATATGTGAAGTAGCTATGAGTTTGATACCCCAATGTCTATCTCATCTCGTTGGAATTCTCTTAAGACCCTCAAGGAGGATGTTAACTCTTTCTTAGAAGTAAAACGCAGTATCATATACAATCAGGATCAACATTCCAAAGAGAAAATAGAAGGCGTTGGCTTCACCATCACATGCAGTGTGTAGTTAGTTGATTAGGAATTTCACTTAGTGCGGGCTCCTACTAAAATTTTCACCATCTTCAAGGGTACCCAAGTCACTCTGTCACTCGCATTCTTGCAGATTATAAGCTTTTACGTCAAGCGAAGAAAGGTGTGAAGAAAGGAAGCGCTCTCGTTTCTCGTTATGTCTGAGAGGAATTGCGTGAGCATAGGAGAATTTCGTACAACAAATAGAATAAATTCAAACGTTCGCTGAGTTGAAAGGACTTTTGAAAACCACTCTTTCAGATGAGCAGTACTGTTCTTATCTAATCGGAATCTTTGGGAGTGAAAATGTGAACCCGATGAAGCAGTGTATTCTTTTGTTTATACTTTCAAACGAGATGGCTCCTAATATGATCTGACTTCACCGGAAAGGAGTGGTTATATTATTTGCTTCTAGCGCTTACTCTCCCACATCCTGGGACAGTCTTGTAATTTGAAGTCAAATTTTTAGAGGATGTAATTCGGGAATTGAGAATCTTAAAACGGGTTGACACCAGGAAAGTGTATAGTAGGCTGACTTCTTCTTAAAACAAAGATACTCCTAATACCAAGATTAAATTACCTTCCGTTGGCGTTGTTAAAGATTTATAAGCTAGTATACCTTTCTTATTGTACCGCTAACTTCGGTAAGGAATAGTAAAGGCACTGGGATTTCCGTGCGACACAAAATACCACGAATGCTTTCTAAAGGAAGTCAAAATATGTCTAGAGTTCGAACCCAGGCTGTAGATGGAAACCTGATCGAAATACTTCTAGTGTATATGCTTCTATTTGAAGAACCATCAGGGTTTTAATAGTAGCAACTGGATAAGGTTGAATAAGTCTTTCTTGAAAGGTGGAAAAACGAACAAAACTGGATTTTCGTTAATGACTTTATTCAAACGTACTCATTTGGAATACAACAAAACTATTTGCTCTTAAAAACCCCTACAGTACCACCTAAGAGACGAATTTACTTTTGGACAAACTGTAGATATTCAACGTCTAGGTTGGGGGCCGCGGTGGCTCAGTGGTAGAGCGTTCACCTCTGGTGCTAGGGGTATCGGGTTCAAATCCTGCTCCCGCCAAGTGAACTTTGTGGTGGACAAACACCGTGTGCGTGTGTTTTCTCGGGGTTCTCCCGTTTCCTCCCACTTTCTTCATTCCACCATTTCATTCATTACTCATCATGACCGTCTCCTTTAGCCTAACCGGCATAACCGTGGGACGTAAAACTTAAAAATTTCATTTCACTTTTTCAACGTCTAGGTTCAGACCCAGATAAAATTTGTTATGTGCTTAATACTTCATTTATACCAAAGATACCATTGAATTGAACGCCAGGAATCGTAAAGGTAACCCTTATAGAGAAGTATGTTAACGGCCAAAGCTAAAAAAGAAACAAAGGTCTAAAAGTAGTCAAAAGCGGAATAAGCCAAAAATTTGGAATAATACACAAAATCAGACAAAGCTTAAAGACCAGCCACCACCATGTCTTGAACGGGTCTAGGTAAAAACTTCCACAGCCAAAACTCCCATACTCAAGAAATGTCCAAACGCCCACACAAACGGGCAAATCTCCCAAATGCACGAACGGTCAAAACCCCCACAGCCAAAACTCCCACATTCAGAAAATGTCAAAACGCCCACAAAATTGGTCATAACTCCCACACAAACGGACAGATCTCCTAAATGCACGAACGATCATATCTCCCACAGCCAAAACCCTCACACGTAGAAATTGACACAACCGCACAAATGGGCAAAACTCCCATAGAATCGGACATATCTCTCACACTTTCAAATGATCACGTCTTGTAAGTTTCACACGCAGAAAATAATAAAAAGAAGTACAAGGGTGTTTTGATTGCTCATGCATTTGGGAGATTTGTCCATTTGTGTGGGAATTGTGATTGATTTTGTGGTTGTTTTGACATTTCTTGAGTGTGGGAGTTTTGTCTATTTCTGTGTGGTTGTGACAATTTATGCGTGTGGAAGGTTTGTCCATTTGTGTGGAAGATTTTTGCATTTATGTGGGGATTCTGACCGTTGCTATGTATGGGAAATTTGTCCATTTGTGTGGAAGTTATGACCGTTGGGGGTTATGACCGCTTACCTGTGTGAGAGCCTTGGCTGTGGGAGTTATGACCGTTCGTGCATTTCGAAGATTTGTCCATTTGTGTGGGAGTTGTGACTAATTGTGTCGGCGTTTTGACATTTTGTGATTGTGGGTGTTTTGCCTGTGTTGTTTTGACCTGCTTCCTCTTGAACCGACATTGTTGTAAACAACTGCTCACATTGATTTGAATAAGAAAAATGGTCAATCATTAGGACTCAACACGTGGAAAAAAAGGTTTTTCTACTCTGTACCCGAAATATAGATCCCGCCCCCAAAGAGTACGACGGAAGTGATAGTAAAAACACATTATAATTTCTGCACCAAAACCTGATTAAAATGTTCGGTCATTTGAAAATTGTTTAAACTTATTTCAATATTCTACAAAAACTTATAACATAGCTAAGCATCTCACCAAATTACGAAGCCCTCAGTCCCATTTCATTTTGGTAACGAACGAAAAAAAAACACTCGAAACTTTCTTTTATAAATTCCAAATAGTACAAAATATTCCACCCCGAAATCCGAATTGAACTACACGTGCATGCATGTAACAAAGACATTGGATCAGTTCTCATAACGATTAAAGACGGAAAGCGCCACTCGATTGGCTGTTATAATACTACCTTCAAGAAACCCGAATCCAACTAATAAATTACTTAGATTTGGACCTTCTGATTCGTGCGGAATATTCTTTACTTCCATTACTTGCGTGAGATTGATTTCGTCTTATACAAGAAGCATGAAGTTTTCACAACTCACGCAATCTCACTTCATTTCGTGGGAAGTACTGAAAATGAGTGATAACATTCCCGCAATATTCTTTCAAATTTGTGCACAAACGAGGAAAACGAATTCTGTTTCATCAATCAAAAGTGAATGTTTATCGAGGTATTTTGTTATTGTGATCACTCAAGGAAAGCAAAATCTCAGAGAAGTAGCATCCATGGCAAAAATATTTTTTTGTTAACACTAAGAATCCATGGCGGCAAAAGAAGTATAGAACCCCTTCTTTCAAAAAATCCTAAAAATTAATCCGTTATAGCCCAACAGTTACTGTAGCATGTTTTTGTAAGTAAAAGGGTGATATGTCGTATAGGAGAATGAAAAGTGACATTCAGCTTTGCGTTCCGGAGTAAGAAATTCCTTTTCGAATTCCAAGTTTCGGAGTTGCATACGACTTCGGTTTTACCAAAGTATATAGAGAGATAAACGCACCATTGTATAACCCACATATGGGGAAAATATTCTAATAATTTGTTAGATCTTCTCTTCCTTGAAAGCTTAGGAATGTTAACAATGGATCTAAGCAAGGCTTCATTCGCGCAGTGAAGGAAAAGATTCATTTCAATGCATAAAACATGGTGTATGTTCTTTTCCTCCATCAAGTTCGTATATCACCACTTGAACCTACATGATGACCAAATATACAGTCGCCCGAGCCTTGCGATCCGTAACTACAGAGGGTGTGGTGAACTTCGTAATCGAAAAGATTTTTTCTGTGTATGAAACTCCATTGATTATTCAAACGCATAACGCAAGGAACTTTCATTCGTAGTTGATCAGGAAATCAGCAAAACTGTTAGAGATATTGCAAGTATTCTGTAGCCCCTATTTTTCAGTCTCTCAGGATAGTGTAGGACATTGGAACGAATCCTTAGCGAAATATCTAAGTGAAGTTTGGTGGTAATCAAAAACGATTGGACAAACACGTTCCTTTTGCAGCCTATGTACAAAACATAAGTAAACATGACTTCCATCCAAATATTCTCTTTGAGCTGTCCTACAGTAGAAAACCGAAGTTATTTAATGAGTTGGAGACACAATGTTATAAACAAATATCTGTTGAGTTCAAAATGAGTATCAAAATAATGAACCAAGTACCTAAGAAAGCTTTGGCACAGATACAAGCCAAAGATAAAGAAGGGATTAATAAATTAATGCGTGAAATATACTATAAAATGGTGAAAATGTGAACTTAAAGTTTATGCCAGAAAGCCCGTTCGTTCGCATAAACTAGAGCGAAACCACTATGTTAGTCCTTAGGAAATAATGAATGTGTTAACTCGTAACCCCAGTCACTTGTGAACACGAAGTATTTCTCATAAAGAACTTACTGTGAATGTTTATGGATTGAAATCATTTCGAGAACGCAAATGACCCAGAGACAATTTCAATATTAAAAATGAAGGTAAACAAGGCAAATAATTACATTTTCGTACTTGAAACAATTGTAGAGTAGGAGCTTTAGGGGTCACAACATACCCCGAAGAATTTTCTCTTTTTTCAGACTAACCAATATCAGTGATATTTAAATTCCATTCACATATGAAATGCTTTCAATTTAAAGGAACTTAATGGGATCATTTCTTGTTACAACTACCCGACTACAGGTAAAGGATGTTTTGCTAAGTTAAACAATGTCCAAAATAAGCCTTTGAAAGCAGCTTGACAGATAGTGATCGATTTTGGCTGTTACAATGGTCTGTTACAGCAGCTTTATAAAAGTTCAGGGTAGCATAACAACAAAAGCTGCTTCTTTATTTGAATAAAGGAAAAGCTTGGTAAAGTGAGTGTAGTAGAGCCGATTCTACTTCGCCCCAGGCGCCGAAATATATTGATGCAGCTTCATTTATCGGCATTTAGAAAAAAAATTGACCATGTTTCTATCTGCCCTGTATTTCCCATACCGTTCCTAAAGTTCTTCGAGTAAGCAAATTAGGTAAAAAAAAAATATGCATTAGTTTTAACCGACATTTATTTAAACTCAAACCCGATGAACTGTTTCATATTTACTTGCAAAACGGTTATAATAACTGTAAAAAATTAAACACTTCTGATAACTATAGAAATAATAGATGTCTAAGTGTGCAGTAGTAACACGTACACGTAGTCACTGTAAGTCTACAACGATACGTTGTACATTGTATATTACTACTTGTAAATTTTTGGGACGTAGAGTATTTTATATATGTACTAGACTGATTATGCCATTCGAAAAGGAAAAAGAAATATGTTAAATATAATTATATAAGATCGATAAAAAGAAAGATGTTTATATGTTCGTATATGTTTTAAATAATATGACTTTGGATATGTTGTTGTCAGGGGCAACCACAATCATGAGGTAATTCATTAACCCTTTCCGGATCCTGGCTTTTTGGGCTATTTTTTAGACTTTCAGTCAAGCAGCTACTGTATCGTCACTATTTATCCTAGGATCATGGCTCATACCTCATTCTCTTCAGAATAGAGCTGGCTTTCGAATGGTACCACTTGCATGCTCATACCATATACCAGAAGCGGGAAAAAATTGTCAAAGTGAAAATTTCGTAGGGAAAATTTTTTTCTCGAACTTTGGCCCCCCCTGGACCCCTCCTGTGTGATCGTAGCCATTAAAAAAATCTGATAAATAGTACATGCTATACTGAATGTGTGTGCCAAATTTCAAGTTTCTATCTTGAATAGTAAGGGCGGGATAATTTTTATCAAAAATTCCCACAATGCCCCAAAGTACCATAAGACACTATGATCTCAGGAAAAAAAATCCTGAGACATCCATAATTACCCTAGGACTATAATCCGCCAATCATTCTCTTCAGAATAGAACTGTCTTTCAGGCGGTACCATTCACATGTCTCCATCATGTATCTAAGGCGCGAAATTCCTGAAAAAAGGGATTTTTTGGGACAAATTTTCCCTTTTTTCAACTTTTGCCCCTCTGGACCCCCCTGTTTTTACGCAGAAATCGGAAAAAAATCTTCTGGTAAATACTACTCGGTAGACTGAATGTTTGTGCAAAATTTCAATCTTCTACGTGAAAAAATAGGCCCGCCAGAAAAATTTCCCTACCATGCCCCACTTTTACCCTATACAGAAGTATATTTGGATAAAAATTCACTGAGACGGCCCTTATTACCCTAGAATAATAATTCGACCGTCGTTCTCTTCAGAATGGAACTGCCTTTCAGACGGTATGACTCATGTGGTCCTACCATGTATGTAAGGCGGGAAAATAACAAAAAACGGGATTTTTGGAGTAAAAAATCCCTATTTTTACCCCTTTGCCCCTCTGGTTCCCCCCTTGTTTTAGCACTGACATCGGAACAAAAAATCCGGTACATACTACTCCGTGGACTGAATGTTTGTGCAAAATTTCAATCTTCTACGTAGAAAAATAAGCCCGCCAAAAAATATTGAACATACGCTTAGAAAATGAAAAAAGAAATTTTTGACTTATGACGTCATCACCTCCTATGTCTGGACGCAGGACGGTCTGAAACCATACGTAATGTCTTCTGCAAGGCCTCTGGACTTGGAAAACAAAAAAGCCCGGACGAAAAAGCTCAAATAGAAGAGAAATAACGCAATGTACCATGAAAAGTGCATATGGTACAAATTGTACCATAGGATCCCGAAGGGGTTAATGGATGAATTGCAGCAGAGGAGTTATCGTTTTCTTAAGGCTCACTAATAATAATAAAGAACCAGAATAGTAAAATTTTATCGTCCTGAGTCTAGTCCTGTTAACACGGTTCAGTAATATTAAAACTACCAAGGAGACATTTGGAGAAAACACTCCTACTACGAGTGCCAAAGTACATTGTGGGTGGCAGTTCACAATGAAATTCTACTTTTCTGAATACATGTGATTTTTGGGAGACCTAATAAGGACGTGATGAGTTTTCTAAACGATTTCGGAAGTGCGGTTTAGACGTTTATGTGGAGTGACATTAAAAACAAGACGTACTTACTGCCATATCTTTCTTACTATTTCAAAGTTCTCAGCACGTAACGGACTACAGAGGGGATCACTTTGAATCTTATTATCGATGAACTCTTTCCCATGCTTAAGCCGCCTATGGAAATTGACGATGCATTTGCAGCATTGTATCAGAGAAAGAAACTACCGAATGAATCACACGATGAATAAATTTTTAATGTAAAAAACAAATTGTAATATGGGTGACCATGAAAATAATTCCAATTCCTTAAAGGGTTTAGACAGTACAGACCTTCAATTTATCATAAGGAATGCTTACCAAACTTGACTTATTACAGCATGCACTAATTTATCAAGTGTGGAGCATCAAGCAAATTTAGGAATAATCGACGAGTATACTTTTGAAACAGGTAATACCTCTAATCTGGTTGAACATTCCGAACAACCAGTTCGCGGACGTCGTAGAAGACAAGATCCTTTTATCAGGGTACTGATCAAACAAGTGCATAACATAACATCAGCTCTGGGAAACATGGCTCTCGAAAATTTCATCAAGTATTATCGTCCTGAAGTTTCTAACCATCATCGCTGTGAGAAGGATCATGCATTCCCGAGAAATGTCAGTGGTCAGCAGCGTAGATAGTTTAAGTAATATCACCGTAACACATGTATATTCTAACAACCATTAAATCAATGCAATCAATCTTCACGTAATCAGAATCCATCTAGGTTCCTTGCTCTCAGTTACCACTCTCAGTTGCAGCTTTCTACCACCTTAAGTACTATGTATTCAAAGTCCTATATGATTGAAACTGATGTGACGAGATATGATATAAAAGTCACAATATTTAGAAAACAAGACAATAGTGACCTAAATATTATGAATACCTTCACTTTATCTGTACATTCACTGTTAGATGGGCCTAAACCATCAAATGTATGTGAATCTCTGTAAGTATTAATAAATTATAGTAATCAGTTTCTCTCTTGAATTTCGATGATTTGTATTATCGCGTTTTGATTCACAAACCTAGACTACCTCCTCGAGTAACGCATGAAAATAAAAAGGAACTGGAGATCTAACCGGTTTTCAGAATGTGAAACATTACGTAATGACCAAGCTTCGAGTATGATGTATTATAAATCGTTTGCTGAAAGAAAACGACATGATTAGCCAATACACTGGCATGCTATATATAAAGTAAGCACATAATATATAAACTGTTTCAGTTTATTGTTAAATTAGCTTTGGGACATTAGTTCAATTAGACTTCATTAATACAATGTTTGTATTATCCAATTTTAATTTCATTGCGTCTCTGGTATACCTTTCTTATATTTATAGTACATTTAGAAAAAAAAACATTATTAGATATTTCCTTCTTTGTTATTTTACATAATGATCGTACACGGTTCTGAACACGGAATCTGGGATCAACCTATGCATGTTCAGGAAGTATTTGTCATGTGATGGAAAAATCCGCTACCGAAATTTTCGTTGAATGTTATGCAGCCCACTCAGGGCCAAGATCAAGAAGTTAAAGAACGTTGACTCGCGAAAAATCACGAAATTTCTCACGATAGTTGGAAGGGAAAGCGAGGTCGAGTGATCAGTACAGCCTGCTTCATTTATTCGTAACATCACTTGGAACATAAAAAAGTATACACGCGATCAAGTATTGAATGTCGAAAGATCAGATTCACTTACGAAATGTACACTGGAAGAACATTCGCTGATTGTGAACTTAAAGATGTGTATGTTTTCCTCAGGTCTGGGGACAAAACGAAGCATTCTTTCACCTTTCAACAAGGTATAATTGCGTCGGCAAAGTTGGTTGGTCCATTATTTCTTGTCTTTGTTTTTCTGTTTTGATTATAGTGCTTTATTGTTTTTGACATTGTACATTAATATTATCATTGAACGCGGAACTATTTGTTTCTTATCTTTTTAATATCAATAAAGTATGCTTTTTAACATGAGTCAAGTATTATTTACTTTTATTTTGCTTGCTCTCTACTTTATATTTACCAACTGAGAATACAGGAACAATGTTAAGTTATTTCTTTGTGGCTACTCTCGCCATTCCAAACCCGTATTAAGTACCTTCCAATGATTGGTCTCGGCCTGTTTATGTTGAGATCTTGCCTTTCCCAAATCGATGTGCTATCTGACTTCTTTTATGTGGTAATATTGTGTTGCTTCCGACCATAACTTTTAATACCTGCTTTCTTAAGTTTTAACTCCCATTGTTGAACTTCATTCATTTTTCATTATCTCTGTTTTCGGTTTGTTTACCATTCCTTGTGATATTATTATACTTATTTAAGCTACGACTCTGTTGTTACTACTACTACTACTACTACTACTACTACTACTACTACTGCTGCTGCTGGTACTACTACTACTACTACTACTACTACTACTACTACTACTACTACTACTACTACTAATAATAATAATAATAATAATAATAATAATAATAATAATAATCATAATCTTTTGGAATTAACTTTCCCTGTTCTTTAGATTCGATATTTTATATCTTGGTCGCTTTGTACTTCACTCCATGTACATCAGGTATGGCGTTCATGTTTCCCATAATAGAATTCTTCGTCTGCCATGTTTTATTCTTCAGCCAATACGAGTAGTCTCTGGTAACGAAACTGCTTTGGCTCTTTTTTTATCGTAAGTTCTTGATATGAGCATATTCATACCTGGTATACTTATATACATATACTAAGTACTTGAAAGGATATTATTTCTTGAATGGAGCTATGACGTAGAACACAGAATTATATTTTCACTGTATATTCTGCTTAGAATAAATTATAATATGATAGAGTCCACGAATGGCCAATTTTTTCGGAATCAGGATTCAGGAAATTTCACTTTCAGGATTTCTGAAATATTCCGAAATTCGGCAATATTCCGGAGTTCATAAATATTCCGGAATTCGGTAATAATCCAGAATATTTCCGACATTGAAATATTTTAAATTCCGGATTTTTTCGAATTCCCAGATTTCTTCCGATATTGGAATTTTTCCACATTAAACAATTTTCTGATTTTACTTTCCGGATTTCGGAAAGTTAACATTTCGGAATTTTCCATCCCTAATATAATCAAACTTGGCTCAATATACAACACTTCTGACCTTTACTTGAAAACGTTATAACCAATTCCACACACCTCATTAAATATGACGCGACTCATGTTCTCTTGAGTGTCCGTATTTCTGCGAAATCATAGTTCAAGCTAGGAAGAACCATCACTATTTCTATGGCTTCAGTGTTTGAACGTTTACCATATGTAATTTTTTCGTCATTTTGTACACATGTCCTTAATACTGAAAAAAAAAACAACTATCAATTGACGGTAAATTCTCATATTCAGTATCAGACATCTTGTTCAGAATTACGGTTACATTCGTTCGTTTCTATGTTCTTATCACTTAGGTAACTATCACTATCAAGTTTATGTTCTACGTCATCATCCGATTGTTCCTCAAGTATTCGTGGGATATAATTTGACTGTAAATTCTTTTCCGCCATCGTAAAGACGTATTTTCCTAATACGAAAAACAGAGCGGGTGCGCTAAGCATTTTGTGCGATTGAATTCACTTCTCTCCAGTAACACGTGCTAAAATATAAAATGAAGCTTCGGACGACAACAATGACTACTAGAATGAGCAACCAAAGACTTCTGTGAGAAACACAAACAATTCATGTTTCACCTAAACTGGAAAAAACAGCTGCATGTTTTGAAAAATCTCATGTGTCTTACTTTTTCTGGAAGAATGCCTGCTCGTGAGTTAATTGGTTAGCTTACTCGCTTTCGTCATGGGATAGTCGGCTTCGATTAGCAGTGGGAGTGAATGTGCATTTGATCGTATGTGAAATTGTAGGTACAGCCTTACATAGTTTCAGTGCTGACAAAGGACGTATAACTACAGACAATCAGTCATCATATAGCATTACCTACTATACGAAACTTTTTGGAAACTGAATTTGGTCACGAGAGAGCACAATAATTTCATTGATATGGCATCAAAATCACGAAGGTTTACATCTAATTTCTTAAATATTATAGTAGGTATATGCTCTTACCATGAATTGAAACCGCCTATAACGTGGTGAAAATGAGTCTTCTAACAATTTAGCCAAAGAGAATTGTACTTAACAAAGTAGGTTATGATAATTTCGTTAAGTTGGTATCAATTATTTGTGCAAAATATGTATTTTATTCATAAGTTCAATACAAATTTAGCTGAAATGAGACAAGAAAAGAAAAGCTGTTATATTTACAACAGAACGCGTATAATGTCCAAAGTTTAACACTGCGAAACAAGCAAACATTCTCGCAAATAACTTTGTTAAGTCATTTAGGACCTTCACTTTTTAGGTTAATATTAGTCTTTCACTCAAACAGCTACTGCTTCCTTACTATTTATTGTAGGATAATGGCTCATGCCCCTTTTATTTCCTTTCCAACCGTACCAGTCGCTTGTCCGTATTCGGAAAAGCCTGGAGTGTGTTTTTTAAATGTTAAAAATATTTGCTCCCCTTTCGCTAAGTCTGGGTGTCCGTAGAAATACGAAAATTTCCTGAACAATATGAAGTAATATACACAATCCGAATGTAAAATTCCCATTTCACATCTTGGAAGCAAAGGGCGGAATTATTCTTTGAAATTTGACTTTAAAATGTCACTTTTCTCCTTCACCTCCACGAAATTTACAATTCGGTTCCAAAACGCACCTGTGGTGTTCTTTAAACCATGCTTGATTTCATCAACACAAAACTCGTATTCAATGCGTATTATATGAACTTAATAAGTGCTTAAAGACAACTCTATTCGAATGTGCAATTACTTCCGTGGTGGCTCACTGGTAAAACGTTCAACTCTCATGCACAGGGCTTGCTTTCGATACTCACTGATGAAGTGGACTTCCGTTCATAAAGAAGAAGAAGAAGAAAAGGAAGAAGAAGAAAATAATGGTCTTTCAATTATACTGAACAGTGTAGCGCTAAATTTCGGGCATTTAATAATAATAATAATAATAATAATAATAATAATAATAATAATAATAATAATACTATTATTATTATAATGACATTGAAATCTTTTATTTACACATAAATATATATTTTGTGATCGTTTAGTCGCTTCGGATTTCTTTAAATTAATGTACTAATGATGGAATTATTCCGATATTTGTGTTGTAGGAGTAAATACAATTCATTTAGAATGATTGATCTGAAAAGAAATCATACTGAGGTCTTTTTTCACTAAGGAGACGCTTATCTCTACTGTGGAGGTCTTTAGTTCGATCACAGTGCGACGTACGTTTACGGTGAACCGAATTGTGTTTCCTCTCGTTCTCGAGTCCTTTTGTTTCCTCTCACTTATTATTATTATTATAAAAGCTGATGTGTGATATAATGACGATAGACATGATGTGCGTTTACTTCTATTGCGGAGGTCTTTAGTTCGTAGTTTATCATCGCACAATTAAAATTCGTCCTCAAACCGTTACTTCGCTGGAACTCGACTCGAGAAAATAACCTTTGACTCAAGTCGAACCGAGTTTTAGCCCGACTTATGCCGAAACCCTATTCTACAATTGCTGTTAAAATAAGGTGGTTCTTGTGGAGGTTTGAACCCCAACTCTAGACTTTCCGACGTTTCTGTAAATTTTGTTTAATTTAGGTACGTTATCACAAATTTGTCCTTGGTTGCAGCCCTACTTCACTTTCATATTACATTCTCCATTAACGGTGGGATGAACGAGTTTTCTATAAAACTGGACTCCGTTTGAAATAACCGAATGTAGGAACAATATTTCGTGAAAGATGAGTTCAAGTTTTCCCTTCTTCGCAAAGGAATTTAATCCCCAAGGTTGAACCTACAGCTTATTGCATCATCTCATCGTGAACAAAGAAGAATCTTGTAGCTCTATATATCGCTAATATATGTTTACGTATTAGGTGTAAATAATTATACACTTCAACAAAATAACTTTCAGTAGTTTGTCATCATAAGAGCAATAATAAAAAAGACAGACAATGAAAGACAAGAGCTAACGTGTCGTTCTCGTAGTAAGACATAATGCTAACTAACAAAGATAATGTAACATACATTTGAAGAAATACTGTCCTTACCTACATACATAAACTGTGTTCAAGATCATATAAAAAATAAAATTACACATGAATGTACGTAAAATGAAAAATCATATACTTGATACCGCTATCAATATTTGACAAATGGTATAATTTATGCACTTCCCCGTTAGAAAATTTCTACCGTTACCGATTCCTTCTCACTTGCAGTCCGACTATTCGTCTCAGAATCTTGTTTACACATACATTCAATCTGTGTTTTTCCCTCAGTTAGTGATCAAACATACAGCACAATAGTATCGTTTTGTATATATTTTAAGCTTGTAATTCCTTAGCAGAAATCGCGGCGACAAAAGATTTTGAACTGATTAATAACAGGAAATCCCTGTTTACAGTTGATACAAATTTCCACGTAATCCTAGACATTTGAAAGTAACCGTTTAGTGGGAAATATTATTTGGTATTTTAATGCATCCATAAAATACACTACTACTATAATCCCGCCTAATTTCTATGTATTTAGTTTTCTCTGTTTCTGATTCGTAGACCTTTCTCAAGTCAATAAATAATTAATGCGTCCGTATGTTGCATTACCACTTCTTTTCAAGTATTAGTTTGCTAATTTTAGTTTTAAAACTCGAAAGATTCTTATAAAAGATGTGAAGTACTTTTTGTGATTTGGAAAACACGAATAGAAAGAGAAGAGAAGAGAATTGCAGTTTTATACTGGAAAAGTTGATCACTCTATCACTGGACTTAGATGCCTTCAAATCTTTAAATTCATAGGGATACGGACAAAATCTAGCGGCCGAAACAACCCCGGCCAAAACCTCGCGTGGCCCAAACCTCGCCGCCCAAAACCTCGCGTGGCCAAAACCTCGCCGCCCAAAACCTCGCGAGAGAAAATCTCGCCGGGCCAAAACCTCGCCGCCCAAAACCTCGCGGGACAAACTCTTGCCGGGCCAAAACCTCGCGTTGCCAAAACCTCGCCGCCCAAATTCTCGCCGGGCTAAAACCTCGCCGGGCCAAAACCTCGCCATCAAAAACATCTCGAGGCCAAAACCTGGCCGCCAAAACCTCGTGGGCCAAAATCTCGCCTGCAGCTTAATAAAAATTCAGTGTATTATAACAATATCTGCTGCTTTTTTTATAAGTAAAAAAAGGAAGGAAAGCTTGGTGTGGTGAGAGGCGTCGAATTCTACTTCGTCCCGGGCGCCGAAATCTCTAGCTACGGCTCTGTATATATATATATATATATATATATATATATATATATATATATATATATATATATATCCCACTCCCCCTCCCTTTTGTTGTGCCGACAAAGTGAAATTATAAAAGACATCCTAGGCTCAAACTTCATCTATGTTGAAAATTTGATTGAGATCGATAGGATGGCTCAAGAGGTATAATGTAACAATCATAGTCATTTATTTTTTATATATATAGAATTTTCCAAAGCATGCATTAAAAATTTTTTTGTCATTATTTTAATGTAATTATGTGTTATTACTAAATATATACATATAGTAATATACAGAACGTTCTACATTGAAGAAATCGTCGTGAAGTGGTTTTATCCTGATGACATTTCTTCCCAGGTGACATTACGTCTCGCTTAATTTAGACCAGGCAAGATTGTGTCGCGAGATAATTACAACGAGGTTTTGGTCAGGCGAAAATTTGGGTATGGCAATATTTTGGTGCGCGAGGTTTTGGAAGACGAGGTTTTGCAAGGCGAGATTTTGGCCCGTGAGGTTTTGGGTGGCGAGGTTTTGGCCAGGCGAGATTTTGGTCCGCGACGTTTTGTGCGGCGAGGATTTGGCCATGCGGGCTTTTGGCCAGGCGAGATTTAGTCCCGCGAGGTTTTGGGCGGCGAGGTTTTGGCCCGGCGAGATTTTGGGCCGCGAGGTTTTGGGCCGCGAGGTTTTGGGAGGCGAGGTTTTGGCCAGGCGAGGTTTGGGTCCGCGAGGTTGTCGCCGCGAGGTTTTGTACCCAAACCAAATTCATATTCATATATACATATTGAACTGGAAATAAGGAAGACTGTTTTTATGAACTTAAAGAGAAAAGGAACTAATGTAAACGTTCTACCAATGATCTAACGTGCCCCGTACATATCTGGGAATAAGGAAGACAGTTTGTATGTATGAACTTAAAGAGAGAATGAGCAAATCTGAACACCGTACCGATGATCTAATGTGTTCCTTACACATACATGCTTTGTCAATTCAAACTAAAGACGAAAGTATGACTTTATAAGCTTAATAAGAAAAGGAAGAACCATCTATCTTTACAATATACTCTAACCTAGCTAAAACGCTTTCCACAATTCAAATCAAACGAAAAACTTTTTTCTCTTGATTACGAACCCTCGAATAAAATAAGAAGAAAATGCATTTACAGACCTCTAGTAGCATAGGCGAGGATTCTAGCACTGACCTAGCATGTTTCTGAAATCTTCAAATTCATTTTCATACATACTTTATGAAATCAAAGGAAGGAAGACAGTTTGCTTTTTATTGACTTAAAGAGAGACGAAAACAAACATCCCTAATAGCAAAGGTAAACGCTATACTAATGAACTAATGTACCGTGTACACGTACAAAACTAACTCAAAGTTAATTATCTTTCATTTTATAATATTTCGTTTCCTTTATCATCCTTCATTCTTTCATTCTATTTGTTCAAAACCTTGGTCCCAAGATCGATTTCCGGTTTGGACCCTCTATCGAACAATTATGCATAATAGGTTAAAAGATATTACGATGATAATAAATGCGCACGAAACGAGAGAACCCTCAAGATCTTGAGTATTCCGTAGAGTATCGATCTCCAAATCACAAATAAAAATTAGTTAAGAAACGTCCCACTTTCTTGATACTGGGATCGATTTCCGAGGTAGTGTGATAAGTAATTATTGAGAAAAACCAGATTAAAGGTTGCCCTATACGATGGCTCGTAATAATATCATAGTTGATGAAGTAACGATGCATCAAGACTACGGACTTCATGTTTTATTATCTAGAAAGTATATACAGCCATACGGAGACAACTATAGAAATGTAGAATGGAAGTCAAAATTGTATGTAATATCTTGCGCTTTCAAGTAGGGATACCATATTACATGATTTAGCGGGCACCATCCGAATTTCGGAATTATTATCGCCTTAATTAAAAACAGTGCAAACAGAATGGAGGCCCTTTCTATGACTCCTACCATGGAGCTCAGTTCGACATTGGACCTCCTCATAAATTTTTGTGGTAGTCTCGTCTGGTCTTGCTTCTCGAAGTATTCTGTCTCGTCTCCATTATCAAAACTTTTGTCGCCTCGTCTCGTTTTGGAAATTAATGTACACACCGTATGCCCCTAACTTCATCTAGAAGTTATCAGTATCCTTTCGCTTTACTAGAGGTCCACGAAAGTGTAAGATAAGAATATATAGACCAATAGCGTAGCTATAGTTTTTTTCAGGAGTGGCCAATGAAGGGTCCAAGAGGATTTTGAGGGGCCATCTTCAATATATACATATATATATATATATATATATATATATATATATATATATATTGTTATGATGATGTTTTTGTTGTTCTGTTTTTGTTCTGAGATTGGCGTAGCAATTATGTACACTTTCTTTTGTGAAATCGTAATTGAGATCACTTCTTTACTCTCCACCCAGTATTACAAAGTTGGTTCGGAGTCCAACTCCCTTTTAGCCTCGGTCTCGAAAAACGTTTTCGGCTTACTGGTTCGAAGATGATGAGAAAGTGCACTATCAGTGGTAGAGCTTGGTACTAGGAATCGAAACCCAGGTAACACTTGAAGACTGTGAGTTGAATCTAATTAGGTGGGATAGCTTGACTGAATTAAAGAGACCATTTCACTTTACTTTTTATTTAAAAAAAAAAATAAAATAAGAATACAGATTAATTTAACAAACTCGGTTACTTGGAGTTACAACTTGGAAGTTTTTCTACATTATTCAAGTGGGAGCACAACCCCATAATACTCAAAGGGTGCTAGAAGGTTTTTATGCTAAACCGCGAGTTATTGAAAATAGTAAAGTGTGAACTTTGTACCTCGCAACTTGCATTGGCCCGAAAGGAAGAAATGTTAAGTCTCGAAGAGGGAATGTGGTCTCAGATTGATGGAACTTGAAAATAAAACTCATATTGATCACTAAACAATCTCAAAGTGCTCTTCCCGTGTGGAGGGGGAACTTAGAAAAAATTAGCACATACCTGATTTTTATGAAGAGCGTCCCTAACCAGAGCGAAGTTCACTGTTAGCCGTCCGTCCGTCGAATCAACCGGTGCGGCAGACAAGCCTTGTTTATATAGGCGCTTCGTCCCACGCATTTCTGCCTTTTCTGACGTAGCTCGAAGGCAACGTCACGAGCCTCATCGAGCATGGGAGAGACTTCTTCACGCGCATGCTCAATAGTGGTTAAGACTTCTAGGTTTTTCTATGATTTTTCTCTATCACGCCGGGATTGAAATTCCTATTTTACATTTATTTTTATAGTTTTATTTTATACCTAACTCTAACTACACAATAGATTGCATGTATTTATCACTTGCGTGGTATTCCCTAAATATTACATCTAGGACCCGGCTCTGTGACCTGAGTAAAATTAAAGCCAGGGTCATACCACTATTACATGCGTGTGGTTTGGTGTTAATGAGGCATCAGGTTGATAATTCAATGTGGACCTCACCTGACTCCGTTCTCCCTATCTCTCTTTTTTTTTTACTGCACACACAATTTGAAAAGCGCGGGCGTCTCGCCCTATAATTTGAAGTCCGGCTTAGGACTACGAGGCACAACTGTGTAACAGTTATCCGCCGACCTCGGTAAAAAAAAAAAAAAAAAAAAAAAAAATAAATCAAGTCAAGTTACATCATGTTTCATCGTGTTAGTGGATTTTGTTGATTTATAGGATAGATTTTAAACGCAAAAGTTAACCACAACATAAGCTATATTTGATATGTTTTTAAAACACACCGGAAGTATGTTCCGTTCTTTCTTTTAATTCTACTAGCCTTGACTGATAACAGGCCTCGGTTTCCGTTGTGGCGAACTTTTCTGTTTTTAAATCTTAAATGCCTAGTGTAAGGGAGTTAGTTATGCGGAGAATAATTCTATATGATGACGTCACGGTGAACTGTTGTTGAGCACAGTTAAATACAATGTGCAATGGAGAATTTAATAAATTATTTCCTTGTCTTTTTCGCTTCGGTGTTTGCCAAAAGGTAGCTATACAGAGGGTTTCAAAACTTACGGTTTTTAACATGGTGGAATGAAAATGTGTAAACTCGATTACTATACTCACATATAGGCTTCTTTAAATGTCTAAAAACAAACCTGTGCTGGTACATGACCAACAATAGAACTTTAATTTTAAATTTAAACAATAACTTTCCATGGTTTTTTTTCTTGTTTTTGGTCCGTTAGATCGTGGATATTACAATGAAATTGAGTTGTTTCATATATGGAGAAATATGTAAAGTCTCTTGATATTTGTTACAATCTTTTTATGATTTTTCACAACGCTGATTTGAAAGGAGTTTATATTCCTTTTAGTTTTGAGTTTTATCACTTGTCCAAATTTTGTGTTTGTACTGATACGAGAAGAGTTTTTTACCTGTAAGCAATGAACTGAGGTAAGTCAATGGAAGTTTGTCCATAGAGAAACGAGATTTCCTTGTCACTGCAGGATTTTATAAAAGTTTGTAGCACAAAGAAAGTTCTGGATCCGGATGGAAATTCAGATTTTAGATCACTGTTGCCCATTACTAAACAGTGATGGATCGATCAATAACAGTAATTGATTACCATATCATCCCTCTGGATCAGCCCTGGAGGGGGCTGACAGGTTGCAATCTGGATCCTTGGGTACCTCCAGATACCAGGGGGGGGGCCTTACTCTAGACATTACACTGGGTAGGCAATGGATATGGCTCTGCAATCAGAGAGACTATTAGACTACATAATCATTAATGCGTTACATAATATCCTTGTCTTATGCGAAGTACTTGTTTACATAGGAAGTCCACCGAATTCCTTTTTTTAATTGTTTATTATATATATTTATTCAACGGGGCTGACCACACATCAAATCTAAGAAAGATATAGTAATCAATGGAACCTGCAGGGGTTACCCAAAAATGAGGCTATTCGAAGATGAGATTCGAATACAGAATGTTTTTCCTCCAGATGTCCTGAATGTGCTGACCACACATCGTCAGCATCTAGGTATAGACACCTGTTTAAATATTGTATGTGATTGTAGTAATATTACAAGAATTAATTTTGTATCATTGAACAAATAAACCAGAAGCCTAGAATTGATTGTATGTGCGCTGACCACACATTATTGTTAGGATGCCTCTTGTGTTCAAGCTGTGACTGTGGATGAAGATCGAACAATGTCACGGTAAGACAAGTTCTTCTTAAATAGATTGATGTACCTAACTCGGCTTGTTTCGTTGTGAGTGGAATGATAATGATGGAGGAAACTGCATTGTTAAATATTCTTTCCACTTACTGTTATGATTACTGGGTGATGAATCATATGGTGAGTAAATCCAAGGTACTTTACAAGATGGGTCAATACCTAGTGTGTTATGACACGTCAGGACGTAATGGCCATATTGACATACATTTGCCGTATCTTTTGTTTCAGCTGTAGTTAGGTTGAGAACTAGAGTATTAAAAGGAAGTTGGAATTTAGCCAGCGTGGCGGAAGTGAACTAATTATACATCTTGGTATACTGACAAGTGGCTTGGTAAATTATCAGCTCAGCGAATGTTTGGAGGGAGAGAGGGGAAAAAGGGGGTTTTGCATCGCAACTGAGAGAATTTATCTAGTATACTGTTACAGAAGCCAGCTTCAGACCAGTGACATCTCAGCATTGTCAGATAAGTATATTTGCATTGTTTTTTTGATTTAGAAGACAAGAAGTGGTTAGTCGTTCAGATTTTCATGCATGAGTACAAGAAGTCTATTGTATACAATCTTTTATACCTTGGAATGTTAATATTATCTACCTTTTCTTTATGGTGAGATTTTATTCTAGGTTACTGCGTAACCCACAGAACTAATGTTCAGAGTTTAGATTCAACAAGATTTAAATAAATCTAATTATACCATTGCAAATATGCTAGTTAAGAAAATTAGTTCCAGAGTATCATTAAAATTTTGTTAATGAATTTAACTAAAAACAATACTTGTAACTTATTTAAAGCAGACTAATAAAAGGTTCTGGCAACTAATTGAACTAAAACACAATCAAGGAGAACTGATATAACTTTAAACATGCAAAATTTCATAATGGAACTGCATTTCTAGCTTTACACTTTATTACACCTTAAGTACTTATAGTGTTTAAGACAAGACGTATTTCACAATGGGGCAATCCAGCACTTGAGAAATGCTCAGTTAACGTGCATATTATTTTTTTATAATTGTAGTGTCTCGCTAAGTTTCTAATAATTTGTTGTTTTAATTGTTATAGGTTTCTTAAAATAATACTGTAGGGTTTTTAATTCTATAAGGTTAATTAAGATAAATGAGTCCCTCAGAGGAGGCCGTCTTATCTTGGGCACATGGTGATGTATCCATTATATTGCATCCTTTTTTTTTTTTTTTAAGTAACTTAGGAAGAATAATAAAGGAAAATGTCAAATTCCTTTTTTTTTTTTTTTAAATAAATTGATATTCAAGTGATTAAAGACTTTAATCAGAAGTAGAAAATGAAAACGAATACTCAGTTATTTCCAAGGTGTAGGTCCTTCCACTGCTTTTTACCTGGGCCGGTTCTGCTACTTCGGCTTCTGTAAGGAAAAACCTGAAACGAAAAAAAAATTCTCCCACATACACATAGCATTATAGGCTGGACGTGGAAACCTGAAGTTGAGTGTAGTGTCCCAGCTACTTATTAGTCGAATTTGACGAACTTGGTAGTTAAGGCGTGACTGGGTTTTGAAGGAGAGCTATCTTATTTAATTTTGAAATATTAAGTATGAGGCTAATTATTGTTTTTATTGAGTATGATAATCAACGAGTTTAAATAAGATCTTAACTTTGTGGTTCATATTTTTCAGCTTGTTGGAGTATACATACCAGCTATTGCTCGGAAAACACAAAGGAAGGAGAAGAGAAGACGTACGTCTCCAAAGACACTAAGGGGAGGTTTTCTTGTTACAGGGTAAGTACTAACTCCTTGACTTGTTAATGTGTTATTTTTGAAACATGCATTTCAAGTTCTTCACGTTAATGAAATCTCGGTTCATATCCTGGGTGTATCCCATACTGATTGTTATTATTACTGAATTAAGTGAAAAACTACAATGAAAGAGAGTGACCTAAGTTACAATGTAACAGTGATTATACAAAATGCGATTTGCATAATCTGTGATTTTAGTAAGTGGATCCCTAAGGCAGAACAAACGTGGTTACGTGATTGTCACTCATGCAAAAAGTGCTTGAGTCGGGACTCGATCTCCGACTTATCTGTTTCCTTTCAACGTGATCTACAATTTCGTAACTGCCAATCACCTCCGGTAATTGAGACCATTTTTACAACGATATTAATGTTGACTGGAATATGTCGGGGCTTGAACTCAGGACCTCTAGTGGAGGTAGTGAGGATATGTGATTCACTAAATGTCTATTGAAAGTATTTGATTCTAGCCTACTTTTACATAACCAATTCAAGTACAAACTTGCGCTCGTGAGGAGCGATAATTTAGATATAGGACAAAAGAAGGGATCCCTTAGGGGCTCAAACCAGGAATCGCTAAGAGTCAATTGTTTATCTGAGACTATGGCTTATCCCAATCGTGATGATTTATGAGGCAACCTTATTATTGTTATTCATTTCGTCGTGACGTCATTTTCTTATTTTATTCGTTATTTATTTATTTGCTTGTTATAAATGCTGGTGTATTCTTTGCTGTTGACTTTTCGCGCAACCATCATCCTGAGTCGGATGCACTTCCGTTACCTGATAAGAGTTGATTTCCTTTGTAGTTTTTTCAAACAATTTGTAAAGCACAATGATATTTGATTAACTTTTAAGTTTCAGAGAGTACACGTTCGTTTGTTTATTTGGACATGTTATTTCCCTTACAAGGATAATTACTGTCCCGTTTGTATATTTATGTCCTAAAGTTTGTGTATTACTCTCATGGAATGTTTGACTTGGATTTAACATGTGTCAACTGTGGTGTTTTCCATTGATCAAACAGGGCCGCTTATGGAGGGGGCCACCAATTTTGAAAGTCTAGGTGTTTATTCTGAGTAGAGTTTCGTTATGTTATACGAAAATTCGAAAATTCTTAGTTTATATTAACACATAAATGAACTATATCTATATAACACAACTGAATTCACTAAGAACAATTAACTATAATAAAAAAAATAAATCCAAAGTTAAAATCCTCAGTAAGCAGAAACCCAACTAACTTACGATGTGAATAAAAAAATAAAAGAGTAACTAAAGTAATATCTAAAAGTTATTGTACCACTTAATTGTACCACTTAATTGGTTACTACTGGATTATATCTGATATCATTGTACAATATTTGTTTTATTTTATTTTCTTTTATTTTATTTTATTTTATTTTTTATTATTTTTTTTTTATATTTTAGTTATGCATATCTATATGTATATAATCCTTCCCGCCCAGACTCCTCAGAAAAAAAAAATAAAATAAAATAAACCTAGAACTTCAGTGCAATAAACCTTAAAGGCTGAAAAGTGTAATGAATAAAAAGAAACAATACTGAATAATAAAACTAAGACTACACAATATATATGAGGAGCCTGGTAGGTGAGGTGAACAAATGTCAGGCAACATATATAAGGTAATAAAAAGGAAGCAAATTCAGGTAGCAAATATATTGACAGCACTTAATGGCTGGGAAGAGTAT
This sequence comes from Thermobia domestica, assembly GCF_964235325.1. Lineage (NCBI taxonomy): Eukaryota > Metazoa > Arthropoda > Insecta > Zygentoma > Lepismatidae > Thermobia > Thermobia domestica. The sequence goes on along the minus strand of NW_027655966.1, from coordinate 70,565 downwards.
ATACAAAAGAAATTTGAGGAAAAATAATATGTAGCAATGAAGCACAAAGCAATCACAAGCGGGTCAACTACCCGTTAGGGGATGTAAATACGAATCACTGATGTAATTGGTGCCCGACAGGCAATGCATTGTGTAACCGCCAGTCCACAAGCAACACAGGTGGCGGCATGATTGCATGGTCGGAATACCAGTTGTACTTCTTTAAGTGGACAAATTTTACACAGGGAATTTTGAGGGGAGGGGGTGTGATTGTCTGTGGGGTGGTCGGAATTTTCAACAACCTCATTAGCGGCGACCGGGATCTCAGTATCTGGTAATACTACTGGTTGTGGGGTAGGTTGGGATTGATCTTGGGATGCCGGCTGTAACACACGAGTGACGAAATCTTGGCCCTTATGAAGTAAGAGAAAAGCGCAGCGGGGCGCATAACGCGCGTGTTCCACCCAGGGGTCATCGGTGGGTTCCCACCGATGAAGGCCCTGACCACAGAAAAAGCAGATAGTTTGGTCTCCCTTTTTCGCATAAAAGAAACCGGCTCGGCTTAATGCCTGTGGAGTTTGAGCTAGAGCCGGGGGCCACAATGAAAAGGACTCCAATCGTTTTTCTTCGAGAGTGTAGTGTGGATATTTGGGTCCAGTTATTGTGATTTCCGAAGTGCCTGCGATGGCAGGGGATTGCCCCTGTGAGGATGAGAGACGCTCTGGGCGGGAATTGGGCATATACGTCCAATGATAGGGGCCACATTCGTCTCTACCTGTAGGAAAATTTTGTAAAAGCGGGCAAGAAGGTGAACACTGACGATGCAATTCAGTCGGATCATCCCCTGGTTCAAAAAGACCAATCTGCAAATTACAAAATATACAAGCTACTTTATCTGGTTTGCAGAGGAAATAGAATCCAGCGCGTGCTAACGAAGCGGGCGAAATAAAAGATACCGACCAGTCAGTAAAAGTTGATAATCGAACATTTTCATTACGTAGAGCGTCCATGGATGGGCCAGGTGCAGATGGTGTGGGTGTAGGCTCCATGGTGGCTAGAGGAGGAGGAGACAATAAAAAAAAAATAAGATATAATAGTGTTCCTAAAAGAAAGAGATCTGGAGAGAGAGAGTGATATGTTGAGATGGGGGGATAGGCGCCCCCTTTTCTTTTTTGAGCTTGTTGTAAAATGTTATGTATGATGTTTTGGTTCTGGGATTGGCGTAGCAATTATGTACACTTTCTTTTGTGAAATTGTAATTGAGATCACTTCTTCACTCTCCACCCAGTATTACAAAGTTGGTTTGGAGTCCAACTCCCTTTTAGCCTCGGTTTCGAAAACGTCGTCGGCTTACTGGTTCGAAGATGATGAGAAAATGCACTAAAGTGGTAGAGCTTGTTGTAATTCTAGTCCTATCATAATATAATATGAGGTATGCCACTGTTTAGTGTTTAATTGCGTTATGTATTTTATAGGTTTGGTTTTATTCAGTAACACTTAAATATCGTGGCGGCGATTGTTGCTGATAGTAAGGTCGACGGCGAGCTCGTACTAGAGCACGTTTACGCAGTGTAATGCCAGTAAAAATAACAGACAACAGTCCGATGACCAAGGTAATTACCATAAATACTATATTAATGAGAAACATTGTCGAATAGTCTGTTAATATAGGTTCTGAAGATGGGAACCCTGAACGAAGGGTACATGGGTGATAAATGAAAGGTACGGTCTCACTGGGTATGTCTTGAAGCCATTGCACAGGAATTAGTTTTACAACACGTGCTTTTTCCACGTGATGAGTAATGCAAGGATAAATAGATTGTTGAACAACCCCTTGTAGTCGCACAGAGCATTGACAACCAAGATTTATTAAAAAACTGCCATAATCATTTGGGGACATTATATTTGGAATGTTCGTTTCTGGGCATGAAATATGAATTGACAATCCACGTTGGGCAAGAATCGTGACAGTAGTGAAATTTAACCGGTGAAATAAATTAACCGATGGGAGATATTTGCATTTTAGAGGACAATTGTTTCGGATGGCCGAAGAATTTGAGTGCAAAAGGGATAGGAGATAGGGTATTATGGAGAATTCGTGCGGTTGAAATTTACGGGCTAAATAAATGGTCTCCTTTGAAAAATTACAATCTATGGTCATAAGTTTATTGGACGGCCATCGGGTTACTATATGTTGGATAGGTAGATCCACATGACAAACTTCCTTACTCCTTTGGAAAGGAATAATACGCAAATGTTGGAGTTGTAAGGTAGTTTTGCGTTGTCGTAAAGGAATTTTAATAGTCATGATGACTTGTGTAGGCGCAATGATATATTCACTAAGTTTATACGAGTAGAGAATCGAAATATTTGAGGGGGGTATGACTAACTTATACGCTGTTGACTTAAGCCGGTGGGCTAGATCATACGTTAAGTTAAGTAGTAAATCAGGAGGAAGTAAAGTAGGGGTGATAGAATTCGTTAAGCATGATGCAATCAATTGATCCCACGTTTGAATGTTATGAACAGTTCGTAAGGTTTTCCATGGAATCATTGACGCATGTTGAGCTAACCTTAAGTTACCAAGAAAGGTTTGGAGCTGTGAAGTAGTAATCCAAGCTTGCTTAATGTGGACTTTCGTGACAAAGACAAAGGCATAGCCTTGCTGACTATGATCTTGCATGAGTACTTCTAGATTATTTGGAGGTAGTTTGTCCCAAATGTTTTGTCCATCGGGCGGTACGAACGACTCGTATAGAAATTTAAGTACTAGTGGTAACGATGAATCATAAAGGATAACGTGCGGATTACTGTTTGTAATCACGCCAGAATGGGCAAGGGTTGAAAGTTTTAGAGCATGCGCCTCACCAGTAGCGAGCAATAGTAACGTGATTGTTGCTAGTCATAAATTAGTATTACGAGGAGGGGCTGGGGGACGTCGGTCTTGACTCGAGGAGGGTTCCTCTAGGGGTTGGGAGGTAGGTGGAGGGGGGTTTTGAAGAACAGAAAAAACTCGAAGACACAGTGTCTTATAACAACAAAATAGAATAATTCCCGAAATTGTTATTCCAATAACGGCATAAAGTAGTGGTTCTGTTATTTCATGAATAATGCCTTGAGCTTTCACCGGCTGGGGGTAAGTAAGCAGAAGAGGCCACAGAGTGCTCTTTAAACGAAGGGTTATATAAATCATGCATAAGGTAAGAACAGTGTTCCATACGAACAAAATCGTAAGATACGGTCTGCCACTGATATCTGATACTTTAATTGTTTGGGGAAGTGCGATGGGGGTTAGCCTATGAGATTGTAATGGCGGCTCATAGTAGGTTACCTTTACTGACCAGTTTTGGTTTAATGTCGCATTAAGGTCGGTGAATTCCAATTCACCTAAGAGATTTTTAGGTAATTTAAGAGTCTCTAAGGGTAACCAAGTTAAGGGTAGTAAACGCTTGACGGCAGGATCCATGATGGAGTCCTTGGGGCATGGGAAACGGGGAGGAATTTGTAATTGAGAATTAATTTCCAATGCACATTTACAGTGCAGACTAACTTTGAGAGACCCAGGAGTAAAAGGATCCTGTTTAAGACTTTTACTCTTGTCTGGGCATATTATGGTCATTTGACGGGGAGGGTTAGTAATAAGATAGGTGTCTTCACTCAAGGGAGTGATAATGGGTTGTACGTGTGGATAACAAGTAAATGCACAAAATTGATTGATTTTCGCGACCGAAGATGTTTGCCACAAATGATAGATACAATTCGGAGCTTGGAAAGATGTACGTGTTATTTCCGGTATTTTACAAAGTCCATCAGGTTTGTTCAAACACGTGATAATATCGTAGTCGGTTAAAATAGTTTCATATTCAGAATTAGTAGCCAGTAGGGCCGGTTCATGTATTACCTTGCACGTTTGATTTTGGTAGTGAAATGGTAATGGAATCAAACGGAATAATTTTATGGGGTGAGCCCCACGAGTGATTGGAATTTTGGCAATCAACGTTACACTATTTCCTACAAAATGACAGGTGGTTGTACGTAAATTATAGTAGCGAAATATTTCCGATTGTGGTATAGCCAATGAATATTCTTGTTTCTGAAGTCGAAGCGCTAAAACCTGTAAATCACGCGCTAATTGTTTGGGGTTAACTGCTGTTAACGACATACTTCCCTCAATGCAAGCAGTGTGGATGTCCTTATGTTGGCGCTCGTATTGGAGCGTAGCAAGGAGCTTGCTTAGGGTGAGAACTTGCACTGACAATGCGGTATTATGATTACGAGCTACTTGCTCGATTACCCTATTTACTGCCTTCTGAAGCGATTTCACTTTATCCTGTATTGAATGTACAGTATTGTTCACTTGGGTAGAGAAATTTCTTGTAGAGTTTCGAGTTAATAGTATGTTATGATGATCTGAATGTATTTGATCTACTATTTGATTTAACAATTCACCCATTTTTCTTTGGTTGGTAACGTAATTTTGGAAGGTACTTTTCGACACAGTGTTACAACACCAAGAGAGAAAGCTACCAATGAAATCTAAACCACGTTTTGTTTTATCTGTTCGAAATGCTGTGAGGTCAAGAAATTCTTGCTGCAATTGTAAGTCAGTGATCTTTTGGATTTCTACAATTGATTGCAACAATGTACATGAATGTTCAGATGCCTCTCTAGTTTGATCGCAATAACCGGAAGTGAACGCTTGCTGAAGAGTTTTGAATTCATCATGCAACTGAGGTAGATTGTATATGGGTATGGTATAAGCCAATATAGCTAATTTATGATAGGGTACCTGAGAAGTTAGTAGTTCCCAAAACACTCCTGCATTTGCAAGTACAGGAAGAACGCTTTCCTGGTTGGATAATGGAAGACAAGAACTTCCAATTCCCAATATAACAAAAAGATAATGACGAATTAACATTTTTCTGAAAGAAACAATAAACAGAAACAATTATATAGGATAACATATCGCCGAGAAACCCGGCTTACGACGGTATGATAATAATGCCTTATTTATTTATTTGCATTGGACCATCAACTATTGTGTCAAATCAACAGGGATATGTTTAATATTAATAAGGTAGAGTAATCACGTATAGTCTGACCGTGGGTTTTATATATTTAGGGGTTCTTTGCCTTAAGGTACCGGTTAAAAAGAAATGTATTTCTCTTCCAAAACCTCATTCCATGTGACGGGTCGGGAGGCGACTTGCAGTTGGAGGGTTGCATCACTTGTTCCCATTACCAGGAATATGCGAAATGCAAACCCGTACGTAGCGTACACACTTCTCATCCAACGCGTGGTTCTTAAACCAAAAAGTTTTAACCATCCCTTGAAAAGGATAAGGTTTCCTATCTGACAATATCGAAACGCAAGATAGCGTCGCAGATAGTATCGAAAAAAGGGTGGAAGTATCTTAGAAGCTTGTCGGGAGGGAATGAATCCAAATAGCTTATCCCAGAGTTTTCTTTCCCACAATGTTATGTACGTCCACACTCGTAGGGGAATGACACTACCTCTATTAGTGGTGATATGGCAGCGTCGATTTTCAGAATTGGAACCCGTAGGAATATCCGTTTCCGGAGAGAGACAACAAGAACAGTGTTCCTGTATCCATCGAGCGATGCTGGACATACCTAAGATAGGCTATTGTTTGATCCGTTAAATTATTAACCGTATCCGCAAGGGCTTTGGGGGACAATTGTCGGTATATTAGGCTAAGGCAGATAACTTCTAGGGCTTCCAGGAAATCTAAGGATAAATGGACATATACCAAGTCCGGGGGCAGTTGTCGATTTATGCAAGATAGAATTTGAGCCACAAAGGATTTTGCAAAATATTTCCGCTGAGAGATGCGAGTGAAGAGCGGCATGGGGCGTACAGCTAAGTGATAAAAGTTTTAACTTACAAACTTGTCCTGAGACTGACCTTCTACTGTTTGACCTCTTTACGAAAGATAAAACGATAATTATATGGTCATTGTAAATGAATTGTGACTTATAGGGGATAGTTGTCTGTTTCTATTTGACTTAACTACTAATAGTCTTATTACTATTATGTCATGCCTTAATTTGTTTAGTTACCTATTTATTTATTTATTTATTTTTGTTAAATGAGTAATCTTTTCTCCTATCTCTTTCCAGATCGGGGATCTAGGAGCCGTTATCATCCACAATTTATCGAAGAGGAAGGCGGTACATATGAAGTGTAAGGTGGGAGGATCTTATGGTTTATCACAAGTATTAATCTTTGTTATGGCTTTACCGCTCTCCTTCTCCTTCGGAAATTAGGTCCTCTAACATACAAAATGGATCCGCCCAGGAGGGTGATTCTATCTTTTTCGAGTACCAGCTGTGTAATTTTAGTACTTGTTGGATTCCACATTCAAAATGATTTTGTAAGTGCTCTGAAAGGGGCCAGGGTACTATGGGGTCAGGCAACTGGTCTAAGGAAACATTAATCAAAGGTTTAAGGTCCAGGATAAACCATTCCTGGCATGCTTCTCTTAAGGCGGCTGCCGTCGGCTCGCCATAAACGAACACCGTGGATCCCATTGGGATCTTGTTTTTAATTTTGCCTAACGCTTCATGTAAATAACATTTTCCTTGGTCATACTCTAGCGACTGGACTTGTTCATAAAGCCATGCGGTAATTTGTTGATCTGGGGTAAGTTGATCATGGGTGATATAGGGTTTTAATATATAATTTATGGGATTTAACTCTAGTAGCTGTTGGCTAGTCCGTGGGGGCACTATCAAAACTGATAGTTCCTTGTATATTTGAAGTCCGGGCGCTAGTTGAAGGCCTTCCAGCGCGAAGAAATAAGCGGGAGCAATGTGAAAATTGTTCGTTTGGCTTACACTTTCATTTATTTCCGCGTCCTCGCTATCCAGTTGTAGGAATTCCTTTTCTTCCCAGAAATGTGCCATGTCAAAATGTAAATTCTATAATTAAAGGGAAAACACAACATTGGACCTTGGTGCTGCCATGGTCGGGTTGCACTTAATCTACCTTATTTTATTTTTAACCTTAATTTATTTATTACCCAAATTTGTCCTTACCTTTATATACTAGCGATTAACTAGTATTGGTCAAACCTGACAAAATGTTCACCAGAAAAAGAAAAATCGGTTATTATTTCTGCTTGTTTGGTGGAACCGAAGGATTATTTTCTTTAGTCTGATTCCTTGTAGTCAGTGTCGATTTTTGTGGACCCTGTGAAGTCCGGCCGAAGGTGTTTGGCCTTCCTCCATTTACTTTAGGGTTCCATTTATTCTGCATATCACGGGTGTTTGTTTGCTTTTGTGGGCGGACTGCAGGGGCTTTGTCAGTAAGGGGTGTCCCTGAAATATGAGTTTTAGCCCAACATTGAGCACGCAAGTGCTTCGGTCGTCCACATTTATAGCACTTCAAGGGGCCTCGAGTTGGGGGCCCCCTTTTCTTTTTTCAGCTTGTTGTAAAATGTTATCTATAATGTTTTGGTTCTGGAATTGGCGTAGCAATTATGTACACTTTCTTTTGTCAAATTGTAATTAAAATCACTTCTTCACTCTCCACCCAGTATTACAAAGTTGGTTTGGAGTCCAACTCCCTTTTAGCCTCGGTCTCGAAAAACGTTTTCGGCTTACTGGTTCGAAGATGATGAGAAAGTGCACTATCAGTGGTAGAGCTTGGTACTAGGAATCGAAACCCAGGTAACACTTGAAGACTGTGAGTTGAATCTAACTAGGTGGGATAGCTTGACTGAATCAAAGAGACCATTTCACTTTACTTTTTATTTAAAAAAAAAATAAAATAAGAATACAGATCAATTTAACAAACTCGGTTACTTGGAGTTACAACTTGGAAGTTTTTCTACATTATTCAAGTGGGAGCACAACCCCATAATACTCAAAGGGTGCTAGAAGGTTTTTATGCTAAACCGCGAGTTATTGAAAATAGTAAAGTGTGAACTTTGTACCTCGCAACTTGCATTGGCCCGAAAGGAAGAAATGTTAAGTCTCGAAGAGGGAATGTGGTCTCAGATTGATGGAACTTGAAAATAAAACTCATATTGATCACTAAACAATCTCAAAGTGCTCTTCCCGTGTGGAGGGGGAACTTAGAAAAAATTAGCACATACCTGATTCTTATGAAGAGCGTCCCTAACCAGAGCGAAGTTCACTGTTAGCCGTCCGTCCGTCGAATCAACCGGTGCGGCAGACAAGCCTTGTTTATATAGGCGCTTCGTCCCACGCATTTCTGCCTTTTCTGACGTAGCTCGAAGGCAACGTCACGAGCCTCATCGAGCATGGGAGAGACTTCTTCACGCGCATGCTCAATAGTGGTTAAGACTTCTAGGTTTTTCTATGATTTTTCTCTATCACGCCGGGATTGAAATTCCTATTTTACATTTATTTTTATAGTTTTATTTTATACCTAACTCTAACTACACAATAGATTGCATGTATTTATCACTTGCGTGGTATTCCCTAAATATTACATCTAGGACCCGGCTCTGTGACCTGAGTAAAATCAAAGCCAGGGTCATACCACTATTACATGCGTGTGGTTTGGTGTCAATGAGGCATCAGGTTGATAATTCAATCTGGACCTCACCTGACTCCGTTCTCCCTATCTCTCTTTTTCTTTACTGCACACACAATTTGAAAAGCGCGGGCGTCTCGCCCTATAATTTGAAGTCCGGCTTAGGACTACGAGGCACAACTGTGTAACAGTTATCCGCCGACCTCGGTAAAAAAAAAAAAAAAATGTCGAAAGTTATCTTTCTGGCATGTTTATTCGGTTACAGAAACGGTTGTCCAAGGCAAGTTGCTGGGAGTTAAAGGGTTAATATAGAACTGGCCTTACACAAGGTGTTAGGAAACTAAAACACAAACTTTCTTGAGGGATTTGGAGATTATGCACGACTAACTGCAAGAGAGCGTGATTGTAAGATTTCATGTGTTATAACTGACTATAGTACGTATTAATGTTACTCAATTCCATTAACAAATTCTTAGATTAAAACTCTGTAGGATGAAACCTTACAACCATGGATTCCTTCTAGCTTATATCTACCAACGGGTTTTGCATGAACTCACAATAGTATATATATTTTATTTTATAAATTTTTTTTTTAAAAAAAAAAACAATTCCGAACCATATTATTAAGCATGACTTCGAACCGATTATGAGTACAGCTTCTAATAGTATAAAGAAAAGTAAGATTTTGTGAATCCAATGATTTGCTAATTACCATTGTATTTACGGTACTGAGTACAAGTATAGTTATACGTGTTAAATGTGCTTGTCGCAGGCTATTAAGTTTATTTAACTAGAAATGAAAGAATTTTTGACATTATATACACTCAAACAAAAAAAAATAGCGTGAAGCGCTTTAAAGTTTGACTGTGATGAACGATAAAAATACAAGAGTAGTTCTCATTGTTTATAGTATAAGCCAAATGGGATAACATGTAATGATGTAGACTAGTATACTCAATTGTGTTGCCTGATTTATTTTTTTATTTTTTTTTTTTGATAGCACTTCAAGGGGCAACTTAGTCTGTTGCTGTACTTGTGTCATGGCCTGCTGGGCTAACTTACGGATTATCTTCAATTGTTTCTGGTGTTCCTGTATTTTTGTAAATTGATACTGGGTGTCCAATTGAGTGGGAAATCTTGCCTTTTGACCAAAGACAATCTCGTATGGGGAGTATTTTCTAATGGGTGAGGGTGACACATTATAAGCATATGCACACAGGCGGACATATTCCGCCCACTTAGTAGGCTGCTTAGCCGTGTACTTAGTTAGGAAATTTGCAATGACAGAGTTGAATTGCTCACACAGCCCGTTCGTTGACGGTTTAAATGCTGCGGTTCGAACATGTTTAATGTTAAATAAGTCATTCAATTCGGCCATTATCGTTGATAAAAAATTACTTCCTCTATCCGTCAGTACCTCTTTAGGAGGGCCAAAACGCGTGATTAACTCGTCCAACATGGCCCTAGCCACTGTCGGGGCTTTAATATTTCGTAGCGGTACTAATATTGCGAAATGGCTGAGATATTCTATCATAACTAAGATATAGCTGTAGCCTGCGCTACTATGTAGCGGGCCAAAAATATCTAAGCTCCAGCGGGAAAACAATTCCTCTTTTACCGGTAAAGGGTGAAGGAAACCTTGTTTCTTTTCTCTAGGGATGTTCACCCTCTGACATTTGTCACAAGAGCGTACGTATTCCTTAACTATTTTCCCATTGTTGGGAAAATAGTAACGTTTATTTACTTTAGAATAAGTGCGAGAAAATTCCGTATGGCCTCCGCACAGCGGAGACGAATGGGCCTCTTGTAATATGTCGGGAATAGCCTTTTCCGGTATCACTAGTTTCTTATCTTTGTTCATGACTCGATATAACACATCGTCAACTACGACATAGGGTTTTAGAGCACGATCAGTGGGGTTATCTTTCTTCTTCTGTATTAGTTTTCTAATTTTATCGTCCTCTTTTTGCATTGTTTTGATATCTATTTTGGGATATAACACTAGGTTGCACACGTCTGCACAATCTTCTTCTTGACCAAATTTGGAGGGTAACTCATCCTTTAGCGGACATCTTGACAAAAAGTCGGCGGTCACGTTATTGCGGCCCCTGATGTGTTCGATTGTGAATTGATAGGGTTGTAAACGAATTGCCCAACGCATAAAGCGAGAATTTAGCATCTTATTGTTTCTTAGGTAACATATACCATGAGCATCAGTCCGCACAATAAAGGGACGGTCAGCCAATAGGAAGTGGAAATGCAAAATTGTCTTAGTAACTCCTAGCGCTTCAAGCTCAACCGTGGAGTAGTTGAGCTCCGCTGGGGACAAAGACTTTGAAAAATAGGCTATTGGGTGTTTTTTGTTATCTTCTTTAATTTGTGCAACGTATCCGCCTATTCCGTCTTGACAGGCATCCGAATAGACTATGGCGTCCTGATTCGGGTTAAAGTGGGCAAGGACCGGAGCAGATATAAGACAAGATTTCAAAGTATCCCATGCTTGTTTTTCTGTTTCTCCAAACTCGAATTTGGCATTCTTTTTAGTCAATGAAATGAGTGGTTTGGCAATAGTAGAAAACCCTTGGACAAAAGCTCTGTAGAATGAACAAAGTCCAATAAAACTACGTATTTCTTTGACTGTAGTCGGGTATGGTACCTTTGCTATAGCTTCCGTTTTTGCGGGATCTACACAAATTCCTCGTTTACCGACGATGTGACCAAGCACAGAGGCTTCTTCGTAACCAAAGTAACATTTCTTAGGGTTGAGTTTTAGGTTGGCCTCCCGGAGTCGAGATAAAATAATTCTCGTTCTTTCTATTAAATCTGAGAAAGAAGGACTAGGACAAACCAAATCGTCTAAATAACAAATTACATACTTCCACATAATGTCACCAAAGATAACGTTCATCATATTTTGAAAAAGAGCCGGGGCCGTGCTTAGTCCGAATGGTAGTCTCAAAAATTCGAATTTTCCACGGCTGCAGATGAATGCAGTCTTCTCTATATCACACGGACGGATTAATAATTGGTTATAACCATTTTGCAAATCGAGCGTATTTATGTATTTGGTACCATTCAGAAATGCTAATATATCATCTATACGCGGCACTGGTGTATAATTGGGCCTTAATATTAAGTTCAGTTTTCTGAAGTCGACACATATACGCGGGGAGCCATCTTTTTTAGTTACTATCACAATTGGTGCAGAATATGGGCTTTGACTTTTTCGGATAATATTGCTATCTAACATTCTCTGAATCTCTGCCGCGACTATCTCTCTTTGTTTTGGTGTTTCTCTATAGGGTGGATGAGAAACAGGTATATCTGTAATGACCTCTAGGGGACACATAAATTTATCGGTAGCCGCAGTCAGAAGAGACTTGTCCCAGGCTACAACGTCCCTAAATTCCATCAATAAGTCCAGTAATTGGTTTCTTTCTTTGGGGTTTAAGTTTGGGCCAATATTTAGTGCTTGAGCTAATTCTTCCTTTGTTTGGGGGATTTTCTGGGGTTGTTCAGGGACTTCCACGTCATCTGTTTCATCTTTGTTAGTAAGGTGTATGATTTGATTAACGGCCTGTACGTTATCCTCCGTTTCGTCAGTTAAGGACTCGGCCTGGGGTACAAGTTTCCCTAGATAAAGGTTTTTAGACAAAGATCTGGTTCGATCTGAACTATTGAAAATAGTCAGAGTAATATTTCCATTGTCAGTAAAAACTGGACCTCTCGGGATCAAACAGGAGTGCCAATATCGAATTCCTTTGGACGGTAAGAATTCCCAAATATGCACGTTCCCGGTCGGTGCGGTAATTTCTATGTCATATGAAGCCTTGGACGGCACGCGGACATTTGTCGGAAGGTGTACTTTGTAGGTAGTGTACGGATAGATATCAAAAAGTTCGTCGCCTAACCCCAAGGGGTTTGGCACAACCTTTTTCGGACTATGATCCTGGGCAGAACTCTCTAGGTCAGGGAGAGTTGCTGGATTATTTTCACTTCCTTGCGTTATCAATTGTTTTTCTAATGACTCTAACTGACCACTGTCTGATTTTTCCTCTACAGGCTCACGAGGCGCCTGGGAGGCCAGGGGTGGCTTTACAGAGTGTTGGTTCTTTGTGTTATATCTTGTCGCATAAGACGCATTCTCTTTCTTTCTCGGTATAATCTCTGTATTCGAACTATCTGTGGAACTAACTGCAGAAGTTCCACTAGGGCCTGGCTGAGGGTCAAAGTTGGATAGGTTCTTTTCCTCTGTTTCTAAGTCAGGCGAATTGGTAAGTTCCAGCTCAGGAGCACTGGAAGACACCTTGCTTTTCTTAGTTTGTTTACGTTTTGCATTCCTACGTCTATTGACTTTCCCATTCGTTTTATTCGTAGGCTCCGAGGGAAATTTTGTAGTTTCCCTGGAACACACGAATACGCGGGACGCAATTTCTTCAGTATGAAGTTTTTGTCTCTTATCGGGTACGCTAACAACAGGATTTATGTGATTTCCGGTGACCAATTCTGGAGACGGATCCTTTCTCTTATATGAGAGGTTCCGTTTCCTATAAATTGGTTTGTTTCCATGAGGGGGGACAGAGTAAGCCGTTTGTCCAGCATTACCGTTCTGTTTTGATTGGGAATCATTAAACGATCTTTTTCCTACTGATGGTGGGTATCGTTTAACATGTTTTAAATCTAAGGTATGAATCACACCATGACGATTTCCATATGTACTTTTTGGGACTGTGAACCATAGGTCTTCAACATGATTCCCGTCTTTATCTGCTAATTCCATGTATTTGGAATGAATGGTGGTGACATACTTGTGCAGAAAATCTATCCCCAAAATAACGTCATAGGCGCAAAACTGTGGGTTAACTATAGCTACGTCTAGGAATCTTCGTTTGGTTGTTTTTAAGTGATCCTTAAAGCAACACGCTATTCTCACCACAGGAATGTAATCTGTGGGCTGAGCACCGACGCCGCGAAGTTTCACATAACCCTTTAGTCTTTCAGTTAGTGGAAATTTTGGAGGTAAGAGGGTTTTCGAAGCTATCGAAATTTCAGAGCCAGAATCTATAAGAGCTTGCGCCCAGCGGTCTCCTATTTTTATCTTGACTGTACAAAGCTGCGCCTGCCCATGGCCAAGGCCATAGGTATTTTGGTGAGTGTTCCTATACGTTTTGTAACCCGGTTCTGCTACTACTTCATCTGTGTAACAAGAACTAATCTGTACAAATTCTGGTTGGTGTTGTTCTTTAATGCTAGACCAATCCAAGCGGTCATTTTCCCATATTATGTCATAACCATTCCTTTGACTAACTACTCTTTGCGCTGTGTGAAATTTTCTAAGATATAGTAAGCACTGTTCGAGATCATCGCAATCATCCACTTCAAGCATCAGCTTATTTAGGATGTCTGGCAACAAACTCATTCTAAGTTTACTCATCAATTCACTTTCATTAACCCAACCTCGCAAAAATTTCAAATCCTTTATTAACTTATAAATGAATGCTAAAGTGCTTTCATTGGGTTGTTGTTTTCTTGTATCAACGTCATATTCTAATCTTGCAGTATACTCAATACTAGGAAAAGCCTTTTTAAGTTTTTCCTTTATCTCGCTATAGTTTAAAGGTAAAATGTTTGCTAGGTTTACTAAATAGAAGGAGAAAGCTTCCCCTTTCAGACAATAAGGAAGGTAATTTCCTATCTCTAGGGTTGACCATTCATATATGCTAGCCACTAATTCATATTCTTGCAGGAAAAGCTCCACACACTCATGTCTATTACCAGAGAAGGAGGGAATTTCAACATTCGGATAAATCTTAAAGGCTTGTGGTTTAGCATCAATAGTAGAATTTTGATTGTCACCCTCGGGAGGAGGGTTACTAACTTTGCCTGTTACTACTGTATCCGTAAATTTAGGTTTCTCAAAACTATATGGTATAGATGGCTCGGTAACCGGACTAGTTTTAATTTCTTGCTCAGATTTTAAATTTATGTGAGGCTTATCCTCAGGATCTACTTTTAAAAAGGGCGGAAAACTTGATTTTTGCTTATCAGAGGTCTTATTTTCACTGAATGAATGTGCAACGGGCTCATTTTTCAGATCTAAGGACCTGTCTAAAGAAACCGAGGTGTTGAAATTTTCAGAGACGGACCTATAGTCGGTATTAGTTACGCTTCTATTTTCTAACTCGGAGGTTTGTTCTGAACTAAATTCTGAGGTATAAGATCTATCTTGTTCGCTAAATGCTGATTTTTCTGTCTTTTCCCCTTTGCTAAACTCTAATTTCTCCATGGGGGCCATGGGTGTAAATACACTACTAGGTGGCGAAATGAACACTATCTGTAAGGGATTTAACTTTTCCTCTTGTTGGTACTTTTTCATTTCTTTAGTCGCAGGTGATTCACTAGGTTCATTATAGGAGCTAAATTTAGAACTAGTACTAGCTGAAGGTTGTAAACCACTATTCTTAACAGTATCAGTTAGTTTGTTAGACTCTCTTTGGGTTGGAGAGGTTGAGGGATCGTCTCTATTTTTTACTTCATCTAAACAAATTACAGACGCACCAAATTCCGCGTAATCAAAGATTTTGCCAACGTTTTCGTTTATTCTACTTTCAGACCAGGAATCGCTATTTTCTTTTTCTTCTTTCTCAATTTGCTTCTGGTGGTCGGAGCAAACTGAGGGAAAAGCATCACCACTTTTCGTCTCTTCGCCTAACCTCCTCTCAACTGGAGCAGGGGCGACGGGGTCATTTCTCTGGTTAGCGTCCTCTTTGGGAGGGTCTTGGTTCGTTGATCGGGGAGTAGAGACCGTGGGAGGATTCCAATGGTCATATCGGAGTTCTTCTTCGGAGTTCCACAAAGATTTTGACTCAGCCTCCAGGGATGACGCAGGAGAAGACTCCGGGTTGTCGTTTTGTAATTTCGCTATTTCTTCGTTTTGTAATTTCTCTAGTTCGTAACCTAACCAATCGTCTTTCAACGATTCGCCCCCATCTGAATCTGCACTACTAATATCTCCGTTTGACCACCTAACTTTACTAACTACACTGAGTACGTTATCTATACTGTCCAAATATCGCAGTTTCTCTTGGAGAGTAAGGTTATCTTCAAACATGACAGGATTGGTTTGGGTAGCTGTTGTCCGAAGAACCTTAAGTTCACGGTCTGTATCAATTCGGATCATTTTAGGAAACTTATATTCGGTCTGAACACTAACATCTTTCTTTTGAAAATCGTCAGTCTGTATTTCCATATCAAAATTTCCAACTACATTTTCCTCAGGTAATAAATCTTCAAAGGGGGCTGAGGGGTCCGCTTGAAATAAAATACCTAATTTTTCTTCTTCGTCACCTTGGCGACGAACAACTGTGACCTGTACTTTCTTGTTTCGTAGTTGTCTAGTTAAGGGCCGAATTAAGTTTCCTACTGCCGGGGACAGTTCTGTTTGTAATGAATGCTTAATCTGGTCTATTAACGCTTCATCGTTAAATTGTGACAAAGAGCGCGATTCATTTTCATTATTCTCGTCAGGGTTCTCAATTTTCGTTTCCCTTGGTTCGGTTCCTATATTTGCATAAATTGGCTCTTTATTCGTTGAAGTTTTGGGTTCGAGACCAATATTTTCGTAAATTGGCTCTTTACTCACTGAGGTTCGTGATTCAGTATCTAAATTAGCATACATGGTTCTAGGACCGATCTCTGCATAAACAGTTTCATCACTACTACCAGCGTAAAAGATTGAAAGGTGGGTCTTTGCATTTCAAATGGCGTTCTAGGTTCTGACGGTTCGTATTTTATAGGAAAATATAGCGCTACTGGGCTATCTGGTCTTTTTGATACACCAATGTCTTTATTTTCTGAACTTAACACTAAGTCACTTATTCTATTTTCCTTATCAGCTAACTTATTATTATCTAAAGGGCTTTGGTTCGAGGGGACATCAGGTAGTACACCTGCTGTTGTTTCTATCTCAATTGTTGCCTGAGGCCATTCCTGACCTGCAGTTATTAGTTCGGCTATCTCTAGTTCATCTTTTAAATTTACATCATTCACTAGAGTTTTCGGATCTACCCCCGGTGGGGTTTCGTCCGTATCTGAATTTACATATATCGTCCTAGGAGCTGGCATTGGTTTTTCACTTGAACCAGCACTTTGTATTTCTATATCATTTCTAGTCGGGATAGGGCTAGACGCGGCCAGCGGCGTTAGATCGCAGCCACTCGCCAGGGCATCTGGAGTATGAGGACTAGGGGTCGTTGGTTCACGATATCTGGGCTGACTCCAGGTATCCAAGTATCTCGGTAATGGATTCTTTTTCCAACGGCCAAACTCAGGAGGAGAATGCCCTTGTACTTTTATTTTATTGCACTCAATACAATAGTAATTATTCCACCGATCTAAAATATAACGGTGCTTGCCCGTGGGCGTCTTAGGACAATGAGATTGCCCTAAATCTAATAGCTTTTCTTTTATTTTCTGCGCGAAACTCATTTTGACAATAAATCTGTTTTTCGCAAGTCAGTGGCCTCTCAAACCAGGGCAGTGGGTAATCAACCTATTTCCTCTGATATGGTAAGAATTTAATCACTGATAGCTACTTCCCTCGGAAATGCTACGTCAAAATTTCTTACGTATTTTGCGACTTATTATTAGTTCAATATCTTTATTTAACTTCCTTTGAACTTGATATACTCAACTTCCCTTTCTTTATATATTTTGCTTTACTTTTTTAGAACGGGAAACGGAAAGTGACTAGACAGCTGTTTTTAACAGATAATACCTATTTGTTCACTTATGAGAAGTTTTACTTTTTACTTCTATTCTTTAACTTTTTTTTTTTAAACTTCATTTTTTTTTTAACTACAAAACCTTTTGCTTTTAAATTCACAAGGGGGACTTCGATCATCCAACCATTGGTTCATGTACTTGCATTTTAATTTTAGGTATTGCATTTGCATAAAGGTGAGTTTTAGGCAGTTATTCCCAGGCAGCCGTCGGGCTTGCACCCCTAGTACAGAGGGGCCCTGCTGGACCTGGAGAATAAGATACATGTGACCCCCAAGCTTTGCATGGGAAAGGATTTTAGACACTTATCGCCAGACAGACTAGTCGAACTTTCATCCCGTAATACGGGCGGTTCTGCTGTCTTAGAGATAAACTGCCTGTGATCCTCCCCAAATAAGTGGTAAAGGTATTAGCCACTTATCGCCGGACAAACTAGTCGAACTTTCATCCCGTAAAACGGGAGGCTCTGTTGACCAGGGATAAACTGACTGTGACCTCACCAAAGCGAGCAGAAGCATAAGCAGACTTAAAGTTTTGCAAGTACATGAGACAAGAGCTGAATTCTGTATTAACACTCGCGTCCCGATTTCCATTTCCCTTACTACACAAGAAACGTCGTGAGGTGAACTGAGTCTTGCTCTGCGGAACCTAGCAACTATTCCACTGACTTATAACAACTTAAAGCGAGAGAAGTTGAGAATAAAAAATTTTCGTCGCCACTTCACTACATGTGAAATGCACTGTTTAGAGCGGCAAAAAATTATATTTGTATATCAGAGTCAAAGGCTGAACGCCGCCCAGGCTAAGTACGCCACTGAACTTTACTGACTCTACATGTTACTAATACACCACTTGACTAGTCAAAAGAAAAACTTTGCGTACACGTTTCACTTTTATCTATTGAAAGCTCTTCGGTAAAAAAAAACCACTCCCGATTTGCTAAAATCGCGTTTTAGGACAACTGAGATAGTAGGTTCCCCTATAAAGTGAATGAGCACCAGAGACTTGTTTAGTGATTTAAGAACACACAGTTGGTTACCCGGCGCCTCCACCATAAAATGTTATGATGATGTTTTTGTTGTTCTGTTTTTGTTCTGAGATTGGCGTAGCAATTATGTACACTTTCTTTTGTGAAATCGTAATTGAGATTACTTCTTCACTCTCCACCCAGTATTACAAAGTTGGTTCGGAGTCCAACTCCCTTTTAGCCTCGGTCTCGAAAAACGTTTTCGGCTTACTGGTTCGAAGATGATGAGAAAGTGCACTATCAGTGGTAGAGCTTGGTACTAGGAATCGAAACCCAGGTAACACTTGAAGACTGTGAGTTGAATCTAACTAGGTGGGATAGCTTGACTGAATCAAAGAGACCATTTCACTTTACTTTTTATTTAAAAAAAAAATAAAATAAGAATACAGATCAATTTAACAAACTCGGTTACTTGGAGTTACAACTTGGAAGTTTTTCTACATTATTCAAGTGGGAGCACAACCCCATAATACTCAAAGGGTGCTAGAAGGTTTTTATGCTAAACCGCGAGTTATTGAAAATAGTAAAGTGTGAACTTTGTACCTCGCAACTTGCATTGGCCCGAAAGGAAGAAATGTTAAGTCTCGAAGAGGGAATGTGGTCTCAGATTGATGGAACTTGAAAATAAAACTCATATTGATCACTAAACAATCTCAAAGTGCTCTTCCCGTGTGGAGGGGGAACTTAGAAAAAATTAGCACATACCTGATTCTTATGAAGAGCGTCCCTAACCAGAGCGAAGTTCACTGTTAGCCGTCCGTCCGTCGAATCAACCGGTGCGGCAGACAAGCCTTGTTTATATAGGCGCTTCGTCCCACGCATTTCTGCCTTTTCTGACGTAGCTCGAAGGCAACGTCACGAGCCTCATCGAGCATGGGAGAGACTTCTTCACGCGCATGCTCAATAGTGGTTAAGACTTCTAGGTTTTTCTATGATTTTTCTCTATCACGCCGGGATTGAAATTCCTATTTTACATTTATTTTTATAGTTTTATTTTATACCTAACTCTAACTACACAATAGATTGCATGTATTTATCACTTGCGTGGTATTCCCTAAATATTACATCTAGGACCCGGCTCTGTGACCTGAGTAAAATCAAAGCCAGGGTCATACCACTATTACATGCGTGTGGTTTGGTGTCAATGAGGCATCAGGTTGATAATTCAATCTGGACCTCACCTGACTCCGTTCTCCCTATCTCTCTTTTTCTTTACTGCACACACAATTTGAAAAGCGCGGGCGTCTCGCCCTATAATTTGAAGTCCGGCTTAGGACTACGAGGCACAACTGTGTAACAATATATATATATATATATATATATATATATATATATATATATATATATATATATGTGTGTGTGTGTGTGTGTGTGTGTGTGTGTGTGTATTCAAGGTGATTGTTTTCATCTTTGTTGTTCATGATTTTACTCTTTGAAAAACAGTGAAAATATAAGAATTTAGTACCTCAAACAACTAGGATTCATTATGCAATTGATTTCTAATATAATTAAATAGTTATTTAATCATGGCGTTTAAAATATGTGTAACTGGTTGACTTAAATGGAAGCAAACACACTTTTACAGGTAAAGAAAATAACTTATAGGTTTATGCCTCTACTTGAAGAGAATCTTTCTATTCATGTGAGCAGCAGCAAACATATCCACAACTCGTTAAAGATCTAACGATTTAGCAATTTTCTTCTCAATATAAAGTAACACTAAGTTTTCTAACCTATCATGAGTCATTCAATTGCGTATACAAGTCTTTAATCTTTTCAAAGAGGAGAATGACCTTGCACATGTAGCACTAGGAACTGATATAATCACAGAGATGATACCTAGCTTGTAGGTTTCTAGGAATGCGTTTTTGTAGACACAAAGAAGATCAACGAAATTCGTTAAGGAAGCAGCTTTGATTTTCTTCTCGTCTTCATACAACTTAATTGTTAGAGCAACCAATATTATGGTTTATTTCTTGTTTAATTATGCTTTTTTTCCAAATTATGCTTTATTGTTAATTTCGATGATTATTTTACATTAATCGTATATAATGTATAATATTTATTATACATTAAATATTCTAAATAGCTTGATCTCTTTATTGATATTTTTTTGCAACTAGTCTCTCTCATATTTAATGAACTTTTTACTTAATTCATTGTAAAGAGATGTGCCTTGCTCGAATAAATTTTTCTATCATTTGTGTGCGTCTCACAGGTACATATATCAGGGGTGCCCACAAGAGGGGCTATGACGCAAACTGCGTCATTGAAATATCTGGGAGGGATAAAATCTATATAAATATGTTTGAGGGGTTGTAAAAATTAATCAAAATGTTTTTTTTTCATGGAAGAACACCTGCGGATAGACAATTGAGGGGGAGTGCGTCATGGACATGAGGGGGGTGGGCACCACTGCATATATACAGAAAGGGAAAGTAAAAGATGTCACCAAAACGTACAGAAAGTGCTTAAGTTCAGAAAAAACATAACAATATAGTATGGAGTTCTTGCATACTATTCATTGTTGGCGGAAAAATTTCTTCTTTTATTTTTTTCTTTTCTCCACATCAAAGGATTACACCGAAAACTTTACAGAAATGAAAATAAGCTTTTCATTGTTGCATTGTTATGTTCCCAATGATTTTGCATTGTAAATATTGGTTTTAAAAAATATTAACACAGTATGTTAAACTTTCAGTTAAAGAGAATTTTCCAAGAATTGTGCTATATATTTTAAATTATGCTTTATGCTTCATTTTCTAAAATTATGCTTTTAAAACTAGTTTCTTCTGGATTCTTAGACAATCACAATCATGTTCAAGGTACCAACCATATGTGTAAATTGCTGTTATGCTTATATGCTTTTTATGCTTTTGGGTTGCTCTATTAATTGTGTTTGGGAGGATTTTGAGTTCTCACTTTAATGTTTGCGGATCACTCCATAATGCTGGGTTACAGGCTCGACAATGTTTAATTAAAAAACTTTTTACTTTTTGGATGTAGAGTGGTGATTGATCTGATGATTTTGCAACATCATACAAAGCAGTTTTCCATATCAGTGATTGTCTGTCAATAGTAGGGATTGATTGATTGATTGTTTCAGCTTAACGTCCCGTTCAGCAGCGGGGCTATATGAGACGTGGACCTACTGATTAACGTGGAATCAAAACCACATGAGCTCCCGCCGGGAATCGAACCCGGGACTCCCACGCCAAAGGCGCGTACGCTAACCGCTTAGCCACGAAGGAGCTCTATCATCAATAGTAGGGAGGAAAATGTCTCTTGATAGATATATTATTTTTAGAAAATTCGTTTTCTGGATCCAATGAAGGAAAAGATTCATCCAAAATGAATTTGTGATATTTCGATGGCGGATGTCTAGTTCGTTTCCACGAGGAACCCCTATATTCTATTTGTTTCCGGCTCTGGAATTCCAGACCATTTTCTTTGCACATCTCCAAACATTCTTAATAAATTTGTTAGAATATTGTTCGTTGAGAGTCATATTTACCAGACCTCATCTTGGACAGCGTTTGAACTAGTGTATCTACAAGGATCAAACCTTCTGACATGTCTGCATCTACTTGAGATAAGGCGAAACTCAAAGTTATAGCATGGCACCAGTAATCTTAATTTTAGCAGCCCGAAAACATTCCCTCGTGTACAGATCACACTAATTTTTCGGATGGAATAATGGAGGTAAATAAATATAAGAAGTTCCAGATTTGTTTTAATACCGCATGATAATATAATGTGTTGAAAACAGATTTTATGAAAAAAAGGAATAAATGGATATGATAATTTGTAAAAAAAAAGTGATAGTGCTAAAGTGAATTATAAGAAAAAGCCTTGAAAAGTAATCAAGAGAAACCATTAATATGTTTTTCCTTTGTTATAATAACTTGTCCTAAGGGACAACGGTGATAGAATCTAATGAGACTTTATAATTGCAAAAAAAAAAAAAATCATAAAGCACTTAATTTGAAATAAACGATTGATAACATTTGGTAATATAATGGGGATTCAGGCTGGCATAGGGGGAGAGTGAAAACGCAGGCAACAGAGACGTTCTTTTTTTTTTAGCCATGTGCAAAGAGATTAACCTTGGACTTCGGGTGAGAGGTTACCATATACTCATGTGAATTTCAATTGCTACCACTTGTAAAAGTTAGCTAAGTAAGACAGTCTGAGCATAGTTTTAGTTTCCTAGCGTAATTAGTTTTTCTGACAAGTAACTCGTATATGCAGATAGCATCGTTAATATCATCTTGTATGTTAGAATTGTCTTTGTGTAAATGAAATTGTAATTAAGCATTTCGAGGTAAAGCAGGTTCTTTTACTTAACTTCTACAAAGAAAAGATTAAAACTTACCTCTTATGCACAGATACGACAGCGTGGAATACTGTCGGTCAGTAAATAACATGATCTGAAGTCAGCTACCATACGTAACTAAATACAATTGATTAATCATTTTTATTAATCAATAAATAGTTGTTTGGTAGATAAACTAATAATAATAATAATAATAATAATAATAATAATAATAATAATAATAATAATAATAATAATAATAATAATAATACCAATCATTTAATGGATGCTATGCATTTGTTCTATGTCGCAATAATCAATGGAAATCAATTAATTAGTGTACGAAGACTTTTTTCGTCCAACACAAGTGTAATGTTTTACTGCAGTGCATGTTATTTGTATTTTAGTATGACTTTCAACATTGAAGCAAATGAGAATGCCGACTGATTTTCTATATTTCTGGTTGTTTGTCAAAAACTAAGGAGATAACTAGATAATGGACAGAGGTTAAAATGAATGTCCTTGTGGTGAGGTCAATGCAAGCATCCCACAGATTTCCATGAATTAGATCTTCCCGTACTACAAACTAAAACGAGTGGAGCTATTTAATTTGGAACGCAACGGTATTCTGCAGTTCGTAACTTTGTTGTCGAGAGATATTTTGGAAGTAGTTTCACTTGTAGCCACTGGAAACTCACCGTTTGTCGACCTATAATAGCGTCATCTGTTTTGGGGGGCACTAGGGGCCAAGAATTTGAGCAAGGGGGCCTGGCCCCCCTTGGCCCTCCCTTGGCTCCGCCACTGATGTAGACGGGGCTTCATTTAGTATTGCAGTGTATTGCGCAATGATTAGTGTATCTTTAGACCTCGATAAATGCTATTCATCGTGTTCGTACAATTACTTTATCAATTTATAGTTTTTATACATGACTCATGTAACATTAAAACAGTGTTTGAGATCTAAAACTTGAGTGAACTAATGTTGCCTACGAATCACGTACGTTTTTGTATCATCTCGAATTTGAAAATGTACTTGTCGATTCGAGACTTGTCTCTTTTCGTGCCGAGAAGTTTCTCGTTTCATCGACAATACTAGTTCACCCAGGTAATAGTATTTTAAGTTTCCAGATTTAGATCTTCATAGCAAGTCTTTCAATCCCCTCTGCATTTGTACATTTATTTCTACTTTTGTATCTCACAAGTTATCAGATAGGACATGTGTGATTTAAACATGTGTGAGATGTGTGAAGTGTGAACGTGATTTAAAAACAGAGATAGAGTAGGAATGTCGAAGGAAGCATGGTAAACAAGAAATGTCTTATTTTGTTGGTCTTCGAATTTGTTAAGTTTTCGAAAGTTAAGAAAAATACGCATAATTTTTTTTCTGGAACAGAAACATAAACGTTACACAAAAGTGATGTAAAAACACTGTTAGCTTTTGATATGTAAATATGCAGAAGAATGTAGGAAATCAACTTGACCAAATGGAAAACGAGTGGGAAGGAATTAAAAAATTATACAGGGGAAAAGAGTGGATGGCACACTGATTAAGAAGGAACAGTATCATAAGGACGTACCCTCGCCACAAAATTAAGATTCCTTGCTCCAAGCAATTCTACTTAAGGCCCGTCTAAGACGATTTCTCGTTCCTTACTTTTATTAAAATGTGAAAATTCCAAAGCTAACCTTAGGAACATAAACACTACTAAATTTTAGAATGCCTTTAGCTTTCAACGGGAAAACAAGTGTACAAAGATTAGGATGAAATCTTTCAGTTTAACGTTCTATGAATATCTCCTTTAGGCTAAGGTGATGGGATGATTAAGGGAAGTGAAAAATGATGAAATGATATAATGAGATGAAGCAAAAGTACTCCGATGTTTTCCACGACAAACTTACTTGACCTGGGATCGAACTGGGAACCTCTTGCATCAATGTTAAGCGTTGTACCACTGAGCTAACTACTATGGTAACGTACGAAAGAAGCATGGTCTGAGAGAAGAGAAAATCTATAAGTCCACATTGAAATCCAGGAAGGTTATGCTATGCCTTTCATGGAATTAAAAGGACAAATTAAAGCTAGATGAAATGTTAAGAATCCGCGAAAGAATAATACCTGGGAAAAATATCTCATATGTTAATGCTCTAAACGGTCTGAAAGTTGTAGAAATTAACATTTTATGGACTTAACGATGATTAACATAGACCTAGTGAGTTTCTTTTGTTATCTCCTACCGTTGTTGCTATATTGTGGTAAAATTCAAATCTAAAATGTAGCAGCTTTCTACAGCATGTGGATCTCCTAGAAAAATAAAGATTGGAGATTTAAATACATTCTTGCTTACCTAAATTCACATCAAAATTGTTTATTGTTATCTATTATCGTTTTCGCTGTATGAGGATCAACGTTGAAACCAGAAATAATTTCTACCATTTGCAATTTGAAAAGAGGGGTTAGAAGAGATGACAGGAGCTATTCTAGGAACGATGAATTGTTTTGTTCTATGAAAACATTTGAAGATGTAAATGAAAGTGTATATTTCTGTCACTTCTAGGTTTAGCGAAGAGAAGCGAATGAATATGGTATATATTCTTACGTCATTAAACTGTTTATTGCCTTTCTCTTAACCATCGTTATCTGTGACGGTTTTTACAGAACGACGATCAAAACTTAAACAGGAAATGGTTCTTTTTTTCTCTATTTGATTAAATAGGGATTTTTTCAGCTCAATAAGATTTATCTATTTATATGAATATTTGACTTTGGTTCAGTCCTGCACCAGTAGGAAAGCACAATCCTAACCACTCATCTAAAGCTTTACTTAATCTGGCTTACCTAAATAAAGAGCCTTTTCTTATCGCTCAAAACACTATCTTGTTAAAGGTCAAATTGATTGGGAAAACAGATTACTATGTAATTGAGGACTCGGAGGGCATTATAAACATCACAGATTTTTAAGAACAAAATACAATACTCCTTTATTTTGAATCATATACGATGCTCATATTATACTCGTAAACAAACTAAAGACGAATCAATTACAGCGTACTGTTTGCACCAAGTAGGTTCCAAGGCTATGGAATTCGGTCTTAGCGATCTGTCGTGCTGAGTTTCTCTACTCTGGCTGAGAAGAGATTTTACAGGATGACAGTCTTATATCTAAATTTCCTTCTAGAAGTCACAATTCAAGGCCAAAAAAGATGCAAGTGATGGGATAAATATTAAATGATTAAAATGTAATGGCGTAATTACACCAATTTACTAAATGTTAAGCGTAAAATTACAAGAGAAACTAAATCCATTACATGAATTAGCTTATCCTTAATAGCCTTGGGTTTTAAACCTATAAGCTAATTTCGTTAAAATATAGTAAAGTTATTTTTCTCTAAAGCTGGAGATAACCCCATTTCGAAATTATCTTTGTCGTTGACGTAATTAATCGTTATTACGAATAAAAGGGAAACGTTTCAGCATGTGAGTAACGCCATTTCTTAATAGCTCACAGTCATGCTTAGACACCAGTTGATATCGCTAACGTGCAGTGAACTAGCATATAAAACTATTATGACAATTTGATTGTAACTTAAAAAAATGTATAGTCTTAATTTAATCATTTGAAAAGTGGGACAAAGTCTGTGCTCATACTTAGATTTGAGCATTAATAATAGTATTTGTGAATTTCTAAAACAACATATTGTGAGGATGTAATTGCAACCCATAACTTTATTCTCTCAATTTAAGTATTGGAACTGTATAATAATTATGAACTGTATGGTTTGCTGATTATCACTAAGATAAAAGCCGTCGCTATATTTAGATTTGAACATTAAATTTTCGTGTAACCGCAAGCTAGGGGACAAACATAAAGAGTTAAACGTAAACAATTGGAAGGTATAGTTAAGCAATTTTAAACCCTGGCATAAGGTAGGCTGAAGGCTTCGAAGGGAAGTCAACTAGCAAAGAAGAAACTTCTTTTTTCCTTCTCCACTAGCCTAATAGCTAGCACCTTCCTGTGGTCAGCGTGCTCCTGGGTTCGATTTCCGAAGGGAGGGCATTGAAATTTAAACGCACTTCACTTGTTTGTATTCCAGTTTAAACTGTTGCTTCACGTCTAAATGTGAATTCATTATTATTAGAAATAAGACTTATACTATACAAGGAAAATATGATAGGATTTTCTTATCATAAAAACATTAGTACTCTAATAAAAACATCTTATCAAATTGAAGTATATTAAACGAACACAAAAGACAAATAAAACGTTACAATTTCACTACATTTTATATTATTAAATATATAACTACATTGTTCAGTATAAAACATTTTTTTTATGAACAGACGTCCACTTCGTCGATACAAACTTAAGGTTGAGTATCGGTTTCCTCACACCAAGGCTGTATTTATACACTACCAAATAAAGCACCCGTAATTGAATCTATGAAATTTGTTTGCAAAATACTTTTATTTACAATTTTAATCTTTCACCATCAATGTTCACATACTGTTCTTATCAAGAGACACGCTTGGAAACTGAAGTTAATGACATTAATAGTACTCTGTTCCTCCACACAAATATGGATTCCGGCAAGTTTTCTGCATGTAAGACACTCCAATTGTACATGATTGCGAATAGTATCTGTACACAAATCAAAACTTAAACGTAGCACAACACTGTAAACTTTACTGTTTTTCACAGCATGTTGAATAAACGATAATATTTCCAAGAAATAAAGAAAATCACTTGAAGTTAAGCACACGGTGTTTCGAGGAGCATGAAGTGTTCCTTTCTTCTCTAACATGACTAATTTTTCACCCAATTGTTTTACGAACCACCAGTTCGTTTTTCCGTCCAAGAGATTTTATAAATGTAACTTCTACTTGAGAATTTAAACAGTCCGAAACAAACGGGTCAAATGCACAAGTTTCACACACTCTGCCAAATTTAACTTCACTCTAAACACATGTCCTTTACCAACACTGGCTCAAATGTATCACTATCAAGTGCAATACAAACTAATGTGTTTTCATTAAATTAAGTCCATGTTCCACATTTTACAAGCACTCTATTTGGTATCCATAGTTGATATACAAGCACTCAAAGACATGTTACTCCGGTAGCTGATCAACACAGAATAACGACATCATGCTTACAGATGTCTGTATCCATGAAAGGGAGGACGAAGAGAAAAAAATAATGTTTCATCTTGTTTAGATATGCCTTCACACAATTACGATCAAGATACGAATTCAGTGAATTCAAGATCGTGCATGTTACGTCCAGGTACATTAACTTTCTTTCCTTTATATGTTAAACATACATTTGCACATTGTAAATACGTTAATAATTCACCATTATCTACTTCCAATATTTCAGTACAGTGTCCTGGTAAAATCACTTTTTCTCCTCCTTCAAATGTTACACATGCCTTCCTGC
The DNA here is from genome assembly GCF_964235325.1 of Thermobia domestica. NCBI lineage: Eukaryota > Metazoa > Arthropoda > Insecta > Zygentoma > Lepismatidae > Thermobia > Thermobia domestica. The sequence goes on along the minus strand of NW_027655966.1, from coordinate 42,504 downwards.
CATGTATCGTAATTATCTCACAGTTTACAATACGAAATGGTACTCCAATCTCTTAATATGGCATTTTTGCAAAGGTTAGCAATGATGGCATATTAAGCTTACCTAGTAAATTCATTGACGATGCTATCTTTAATTTGACGTTTCTTTCTTCATAACAGCTGCTAATAGAATGGTCTAACTATCCAATACACGCCAAGAATAAGAAAATGAGAAAAAAGCATGTTTCGTCTTGTTTCTGCATCTGGTAGGCGTGCAGGACCATAATACTTTATTCCAGCATAGCAACATACTAGTTTAGGCCGGTTTAGGCCTCCAGGAAATTTTCCCAGGCCAGGCCTAAGGGTCAAAGGTCAAATTCTGCTTTCCGCAGGGACCTCTACTTACAGCACCTATGACGGTTGAATTCAGAATATTGATAAAGCGAAGAAACAACCGATATTGTCACATAAGATTCTTTGTACGTGCGAAAACAAACATATAAGAAGAGTGACAAAAATCGATTGCTCACGTTGCACATATTGTCAGTTCAATTCTCAGAGGTGCTGTAATGTAAAGACTGAATTTTATAGGTGGAACAGGATGTGCGGTACTCTCCTTGTGCACTGAGTTAATCAGCATATTCATGAAGAATGAGAAAATATATGGATTATCCGGAAGGAGACATGTTGGCTCCGTGGCAGCGCATCAGCATAGTAAGCCGGATGTCCTGAATTCGAGCTCTGGCTCACTCATGAGCTGTTTCTTTTTTTAACAGTTTAATGAATTATTATAAATTGTATATGTGAGACACTCTTGATAAAGAACTTCGTTTGCATACAAATGACAATCCTGCTAAGGTCATATGTATATCATGTTATACTTTTCTTTTCCACCAATAATTTGTTGTTGAATAGTTTATTCAGCAGAAGTATTTTGACAAACAACATCTGTGTGGGTTTTCTCGGGTTTCTCCCGTTTCATTCCTCATTCTTCATTTCACTATTTCACTCATTCTCATCATTACCGTGTCCTCTAGTCTACCCGATAAGACCATACGATGTAAAAAAAAAACAAATATTTCAAAACCTCCTGGTAGGAGGAAAAATTGCTTCAAGTGAAGAGGTCATACAAGGTATAAAAAAAGTATCTTAGACGGCCTCAGAGTGAAGATACTATTTTCCGCTAAGGATTCATGAAGCTTGGAAAAAATTGGTGCACGTGCGTTGAACTTAAAGAAGACTATGTCGAGAAACATGGTACAAAACTCAAATTGTTTTCATTAATATTACACTTACTGATCATACCTCCATCATATATATATCCTCTATGCTTGTATAAGAGGAAAGTTATATCAAAAGTAATAGTTAGTACTTTTGGTCTTGGAGGAATAATACTTAATGGAATACTTTACACAAATGATCTTTATCCTTACTTCCTAATGTTTTTCCCGAAAGAGGTCATTTATCTTATTCTGCTTTTATTCGCTACATTATGGCTCGAGAAATGTCATCTATTTTGTTTTGTATTTCACATACTTATTATGCATGAGAACTGATATATGTGGTGGAACCTTAACATATGTTAAAGTATTTATATTTGTTTTTACTTTCCGCTGAAAACCCAGCATATCGACCATGTCGCCGTGGTTACGTGTGGAATAAACTCATTTCTAGCATATTCTTGCAGCGATCACTGTGCGTGGGGGCGTCTCCTAACTTTGAAGCCCTTGCATTAGCTTCAAATTAATTTTTTATGTGGAAAAACTCAGAAAAGCCTGGAATTTAATCAGAAAGCTCAAATTTCCTCGAAGTTACCATGTTTACTATATATCTCTAGCTTTTTGAGGACTTATGTTCTGTGAGTACATGGATTATTATCACAGGGATATTATAACTGAGTGTAACACTACTACTTCATCTTGTGATAGGTGACTTTCCTCCGATATAGTTAACATAGGCCACAGATGAATTTCTATAATTTCTGACAATTACAAACATGCTATTTATTACGCGTAGACATCACTATGTAGTGTTGAATGCAGTTTTCTCACTGTAATATGTCACTTTGAGTTAAGATCTGTAGTATGAGCAAATTCTGTAATACTAAAGTAACGAGGCATTCTGCATCCGAAAAAAATACATCAAGTAACATATGTTTAGGAATTATTTTTCATGTTTTTTTTTTTAAATTTCCTCATGTGTTGAAATAAAATGTACAAATGCTACTAATACTATGCAATACAAGGCCCAGGGCAGTTAAAGGTGAAAACTTTGCTTACTTTTGTTAGTTACACAGATATAGTGGCCTTTCGATAGGGTTTATTAACAATAGCAACCTCGTTTAAAAAAGTACCTGGAAATTATATAAATATACCTGGTAAATTTGGAAACGCCTCGAATATAAAAAAGGGAACAGTCCACTAAATCTGCTCATTGTCTTTCGACAAGGTGCTCACCATGACCTAAAATGTGTCCGAAACCGTTCAGCTATTCTTCGTCAACAGCTAATCTTTGTTTCTGCGAAAAAATATTTCTAACTTTCTGCTCCATTGTTTATGAAAATCATTCTCTCATTGTTAATTATCAATGGTTGAGAAACGTTGACTTTCTGTCTTAGCTCCATATTTACCAAAAAACTATAATATTTCCCACCAAAGATACTTTATTGAGTACGATTTCAGACTCCAGGCAACATAGTTCCTCCATCGTAGCTCTCTATTACTACCGTACTTGTTACATTTACCATCTGTTGGCAAGCAGAAAGGAGGGCCAACATGGAGACATTCTCCGTCTGAGGTGCGGGACGGCTTCATCACCAGATTTACAACTGACTCTGGCATCGTGTCAGCATCGGAAAAACGCAAGACTAAGCTACATTTCTTTGAAAGAACAATACAACCGGGGATCCTATTAGTAGGACCATTAACAAATGATTGCCACGCCGTAGTTTTAGTAGACGAAACCAAGTACATTTTCTCCTCTCCCCTTTCTGCTGTGGACGTAACCTTCAAGATAATTGATGCCACTGACCCATACTATCCACAGGAAGCAAGAGTTGTCTTGATTATTCAGCTGTTAACAGATATATATATATATATATATATATATATATATATATATATATATATATATATATATATATATATGTATATATATATATATATATGATCACTGTTTAATGTTGCATATTTATTTTTACTTCATAGTTTCAGTTAACATGTATGTTTGCTATGGCTGTCATCAGAGTTTATTCTCAATTAATAATTTTCGACATAGCTTAGTTTGTTCTATACTTTACTATATATTCAATTTTTTCCACCTCCTGATTACCCTCTATATGCGACAAAGCTATGTTGAAAAATGAGCTATTAGTGTTCAATTTAAATGTTTGTGTTTTATGTGTTTTATTTTTCTCTTAATTTCTATATGTACGTATATTTGATGACACCAAGAAAATTCTTGAGGACTTCAGATAATACAAGGCCACCATGCCACGAGTATTAGTAATTTCATCACTATATATTTACATATTGTTGTAGTTCTTTTTAATTTTGTCTACAGACTGAAGTGAAATCAGTTTTGTACCTCCCATTAGAAATCCATACTAACTGTACCAGTGAGTGTACCTTTACGTTTTGTGGTTCAATTATATAGTTCTTAACTAATTATGGAATTTTGAATAATAGAAATACTTTCAGTGAGCAATAGGGTTGTCATATTTCAAAAATAAAAAAACGGGACACTACTAAATTTCGAGAGTCCTATAAATGCATAAAATAAAAAGAAGTGCTATATAATAATTTACTTTATTCCATTAGATAGAGTTGTTCAAGTATTAAGTAATCATATTATTAGTCATTTTAGTAGACCTTCTCTGTCCTTAGTCAAACTAAGCTGAAAATATACTTTACAATGCTTTTGTTTGTTAATGTTTTAGGACCTGTTATCTTTCGTGGCTTTCAGGGTCTGGTTTAGCTAACTCGAGGTATTGTGTTTCCTTTCACACGTGTTTTTTATTAGTGTTGTATCCCTTCTCTGTTTTCTTTAGTACGGATTTAAATATTTCCGAAGCAAGATAGAAATTGAAGCAGATCACTAAAAGTAACAATAAGAATGAGCAGTGAACCTTTCGTCCCTGGCTCAATGAAACGAATACACGTTCAATACCAAAGTAATTAAATCATGAACTTAATGAAATGCATCTTTCTATGTATTGATGTTCCTTTTTTTGAACTTTTGAATTGAATACATAGTAGTTGAAGAAAATAATTATATACTGAAACCTGTGGAAAAGGAAAGGTATAATATTTCCTTCTTTCTTCGCTGAAATACACAGCATGTAATCGTCCCGAGAATTACTTTCGGGACGCCGCGAAAAGATCTCGATACCTTGGTGGTCCTGGATTTTCTGGGATGGATGGCAAACCTAGTGTACATTCAACATATATGCGCATTAGGCTGGAGTAAAAAAAATCAGAAAAAGTTGTATTTCTAATAGTGCAGGAAAGTAGACTGTTGATGTAAAATTAACAGAATAAGAAAATTATAGTATAAACGAAGTATGCTTTCATGTGTCTCAAGGTTGATAAAGTTTCACAAATATGACATTTCTTTCTCCATTTCAGCCTCTTTCAGTCTTCGTTTATTCTCACTATAAAACATTGATTGTACTTGCTGTTTTTTATTATTGAAAAATTAAACTTTTTGGAGAGACAATAAGGAATAAGGAGTAATAATTCTATATTCGGAATAAGAAAAAATAATAATCTTAGAATATGGTAATTTTTCGTTTAAAAAATGTATATTTTGTATCATTTTATGCTTATGATTTACTTTTTAACTTCGTTATAAATTTAAATCGCTTCACATTCCCTTCCGACAAGCTTGTTGCATCAAACGTAGATACAACAAGTGCAATATAGGCTTCCATAGTGCAAATAAAGCAGCAAAAGAGGCTGAAATAGTACACAAAATATAAATTTATGGAACATTATCATACTTGCATCACCTCGCAGCATGTTCCGATTAACCTTAATATTTTATTTTTCTTTTCCGCATCAAAAGGTAACCGTTCCACACTATTGAGAAAAGTTTAAAATCGAGATTTATTTCTTTTCACCGTAATGCGCAAATTCTTCAGGTAAATAAATACAGTGTCCTGTTTGGCAACTTCAGCTTTTTTAAAATTTCTGCATCAATTGTTGTATATGCGTGCATATAAGTATGTAGTTCAAGTGTACAAAACTGCACTGTATTATATAAATACTATTCACAAATGTAGATCTTCTTATGTTTGAAACATTGAAAACATTTGAGATACAAATATATTTAGTTTATATTGCTTTTCATGTTTAGAGATTCCTTTACAATTATTATGCAATTCATTATGTGTCCAACGGCATCTATAAACTGAAAACGTTGGTAAATGAAGGTATACTTTCGGCATTTGTTCTTTCAGTACAATGTTTCTACGTACCGTTCCAGGTAGATAATTGCTGGACGTGCAATTTGCACACATGAAAACGCATTGAAGAACACCCTGTATACCTCGTTCATATGAGCCACTATTCTGAAAGCAGAAGGCACCTACATATGTCATGGTGACGGGAGTTGAAACGTTTCTGCACAAGATGTGCCCAGAGAGCATGTTGCTCTAGAGTTCACAAAGGGAAGGATCTGCAGTGAACCTGGGATACCACACTTCAGATACGTATTCAACATCTTTGCATCAACTTTTTGTGTGACCACTCTAACAAGGTCACAGGTATAACTTTAGTATGACCTATATAGGTTTTAGAAACGCTATATAAATTGTTCAGCATTATCTTTGGGCAACATCTGAGATAACTTCCTGCCTCCATCAAATTTTCTTTGCGTTCCAACTTAAGATCCGTATACATGCATATGGGTGTCTATCAATACATTCCCTGCAGTGTTCTAAGGGAAGTAAGTTTAGATTCGTACTGGAGAAAGAACTTTCGAATTTAATTTATTTCCTTGCAGAAACGTGTTGTCTACAATCTATCAGCATGGTTTCAACTCAATCAGGTGAATACCTGGAAATATATCTGATGAAAGTTTGACTGACTCTTAGATTTTAGTTACTTGACCTTAGAGGTATACCCATAAAGCATAAAATAAATGTGTGATAATCTCAATTACAACATTAGGGGCATCTCAACAACCGTTGTGATTTCTCTCATTTACGAATGCACTCAGACTGCAAAACATAAATTGTTTATAACAGTTCTGTTAGAGCTAGCAGAAACAAACTATCGTTAAGATGCAATAACCCAATACATTTGAAAATAATTTGGAGAGAGAACAAGCAATTTCATATTTTATTTTAATATAGATCTGCGAAAGGAATGTGGAATTTGACGTGGTTGACAAAAAATTTGAATGGAATATACAGAACGTCCATGTAATTAACTTCTCAGTGTTGGTTCCGTATATTTGAGGAACGAAGTTGTGTTAATTTCACTTTTATTCAAGATTCCGGGTTCATACTAAGAAATAATGTAATAACTTAAGACTTAGCTGGGAATTGTCATTACATTGTGTAGAATGTTTGGCCGTGCGAAAAATGCGATATTAACTACAACTTATTTTTTTTTGTTAGTTTCGAAGTTATTGCATCTTGACGAAATATCTAAATTATATTTTGAAAATATGTCACTCGATGCGCAAGATTTTATGTATTGTGTAAATACTCTACGTACTGTATGAACTGGACCACTTTCTTCTTACAGTAACTTATACCTTTAGGTAATATATAAAGTAGAAAGCATTCGTGTTTGTAGAACTTTATATTTTGTATTACTACTTTAACTACCTTCCATGCTTTTTATATTTTTTCATATTATTGTATTTATTACATATTCTGAACACAGGTTAATAGATGATGCTATGAATGTAAGTTAAACAACGATATTAGGACAATTAAAGTAGTTTACGTAAATCTCTAGTCTGTAATGAACAACGCAGTGTAGGTACACCAACTTACATCGGTACCTGGACATCTGCCTGTCATAATTCCATTACTTGGGGTCCAGGTCATTTGCAGTTGCGAGAACACCTAGACAGATGCAAACCAATTTACACGTAACGTATCTCGGCACTGCCATCAGTTGGTCCCCCTGATCTAGGTGTTTGCGCAGGCAAAATTGTAAAGTAAGTGACTAAAGAAACAGCTCTCCATTCTAAGATGAATCTCTATGTTTCGGATAGTGTTCTCCAAATAAAGCCATATATTAATCTCAATATTGCTGCGTATGTAATATATTATTTCTTTATATACTATATGTTTTGACAAATAAACTACTGACAACGCATGAATCACGAAATGATTGAAAGATGCTGAAAATATCAAATTTAGAACAACTGGTGGAAATAAGTTTGTAAACGATTGCCTCCGTTGAGAAACCTTCCCCAATTCTCCTCATTCAAGCATCTTTTCCTTTCTGGAAGAGAAAATATCTTGCTTGTGACACTCACAATGCATTGAAATTTAAATTGAAACATTTAAGAAAGTTTCAATATGTCCTGGATTCGAACACGGGTCTGACGAATAGAAGCTCAATACGCTAACCACTTACCTACTGCGTCATTTGACCTTTTATCTAAACTATTAGCTAGTTAAAATCGCTGCATTATGCTCATACAAAAAGATGTTCCTTATGAGTGTCACAATGACTTACTCGAGATTCCTTGCTTACATCGAAAGCAGGTTATATAGACCTTCGTCAATGAGAAAAATAAGTTGAGGTTACCTAATCGTTCTTCAAGTTGAGGCTATCTTATCGTTTTCAGCTGCTTCCCATTTACACTACTACTATTTTTCCTCACCGTAACTTCTAATTCCCAAAGAAAAAAAGCCGACAGCATTTACGCCGATCTCAAGATTTTAAGTATTCGCGCCCTTCCCTAGCCACCTGTCTTAATTTGGTCATGTAAATGTACAGCAAATTTTTTGCAAGAGAACACAACCTAACCAAATGTTGCATTGCTTCTAATCCGTCCCTACAACAGCAGCAACAACAACAAATACTACCACTACTACTAATACTAATACTACAACTACTACTACTGCTACTACTCCAAAAACTTCTGCTACTATTATTTTCATTATTATTATTTCTATTATTACGATTCCTACAACTACTATTATTACTACTGCCACTACTGCTACTATTAATCTACTTTTACTACTGCCACTATCTCTTTTATTTTGGATCCGTATAGCAAAACTTCAATCTTATTTTAGTGAAAAAATGTGTTGCGAAAATTTAAAAGCTAATCGGCAAATCACTTTTTTGATTATTATTTTGAATCATATTTTAATGAAAAAAGTGTTATGAAAATTTAAAAAGGTAAAAGAAATCCTTGGAACCCACGCAAAAAATATTTTTACTAGGATGTTTCCCTTACGCGCTCGGCTACAAGGGCCGATTTACTTTCGCTATAGGAAGGTCGCGATGATTTATGTCCTATCTCAATCGGCCAATAAGATCAGAGGATATCTGGAATTCTTGGAATCCTCTAAAAACGAAACCGGTAGACATTATTTTCACATTCTTTGAATTGGATCAATATTGTGTAGAGAAAGGAAGTTCTATTTTTATCTTCCGTAACTACTAATTTATTGTTTTATGTTTGTGTGAGGAATTTGTGGTAGATTGGAAACTTATGAAACTCGTATGACAGAGACACGAGTTCGAATTCCGTCGTGACAATAGTTCTTTTCTTAATTGGAAGGTATTGTTTACCTAATTGATTTGGTAATTCTGTTATTTCTTTATTTTTTTACTTCTTCTTCTTCTTCTTCTTCATATTATTATTATTATTATTATTTTATTAATATTATTATTATTTTATATTTTTTGAATTTCCTGATTGGATGTCAGGTTATTTTTGGTATAATCAACACACTCCATTGTAGGGGTTTCTGGGAGGAAAATATTATGCTCTTGGTTTCTGGGTTTTTTACTTGCACGCTACACCAAGCCTGGATACTACATTTAACATTTCTATATCTACGGGAAGCACCCTAAAGGGTTTGATGATCCCATGCTAGTAAGTGAATAAGTGATGAGATCAATGAATTTTGCGTATTAACATCATTGAAAGTATCAAGTTGTTGGAAAAGAAATAACGTATTTCGATGAAATATGACAAATGATAATTTATGGATATGCTAGAGTTATTCTGATCATGCAATAGTTACGTCATGAATACCTAAGATGTTGAGTGTTTTGTGTATTATATTGTTCTTTGTTTGGATTGTTTTTACAGATTTGACCAGAAGTGGTGTGCCTCAATGAAAAGTTAACCCACAACCACTGATCCACCTCCCACCGTGATCCACGCTGAAACACTACCCACCATGACCCACTCCGACCACGGCATACTATGAACCACTGACCCACCAAAACACACCGTCATCACCTCTGACACATGATCCGCGGCCTCTTTAATGACGAAAGAGTTTGTACTTGTAATAAAACCAGGTTGTTAAATTTTGTTGAGTTGCGTTGAGTTGAGTTTGAGTGTAAGGTTACTTTCAGCAGCGAGAATATATGAGACGTGCAACTACGGATTTAACGTTAATCCGAACCACGTGAGCTGCAGCCGGAAATCGAGTCTGGCTGGATTACTTCTGTCACAATTTGTTTCTCAACAAATATTGACCGTTTTCGATCCCTTTTACAAACTAACCCACTATCTATTTGCCATATGCAGAAAGTGCATCTCTCCCCATAAAGGAGAATGTTTAAAAATGCTAGGAAACGTACTGTTCGTTTTCAATAAAGAGTTAATATACAGAATTTCAGCTCAGTAACTTTAACGGCTTCTGAAATACTTTATTTTTTTATTTTTTTATTTTTTTTTGCAAATTTTCGGTTCTCACTATTTCTTAGAATATTATTATAATGAACGGAATATTACTAAATGACATTATATTTGACAGAAATTATTCCGTGATGATTCGGCACAGATAGTTACGTTCAATTTTATATACTAATTTATATTTTACAGTGATTCAAAAATGTATTTCTTCCAGTACATAGCTCCTATAAAGCTCAGAGGCTATGTGTCTCGAAAGCCAAGTAGTAGTATACGTCCTATTGTTACTATTACAATTACAAATATCTATATCCAAAAATGCCTCAAGTTCTTTTTTTTTTAATTTAGAGATACTCATCCCAGGTAAGTAAACAGAAACAAATGAAATATGGAAATTTAGACCTTAAAAGTAAAACGTAGACAAACTGACCAGTGTTCACAAGAATATTTTTAAATCACGCTCGACCTTACTCATAGGAGCTAAATACGCGGCTCCGGTAAGTTAGAGTTATCCATTTGTCGTCATGTTGCATAAATATAGCAAAAATTAAGTGTTTGTTATTGGCGGTCTTCGTGGACGAGCGTACTAGCCTAATGAGCTAGTAATTATAATTGCTTTCCGTGTGGGTTCAAACCCGGGCCAAACAAAGTTTCTTATTTTTATATTTCATTTTTAAAATTTTAAAAACACTTTTTTCATTAAATAAGATGAAAACAATACTGAAACAATGATTATGTTGTGTGCAATTTTGATATTAGAATCCACAGTATAATTACTAGTTCGAGTAGTGGTATCAGTAGTAGTAGGAGGAGTAGGAAGAGTTGGTTAGACCCACAGGGCTCGTTTTGTTCCACCTTAACTGCCATGATAAAAATTTAACCTGAACTGCTTCTTCAATTTTCTTCTTCAATTCCAACAAAGTGACAATTTTCTTTTATTACTACTATAATACATAATATATACACAAGAAGGTTTGGACAATCGCAAGCTGCAACCGATGAGAAACGTGTTTTTACTTTTTATGGCTAGGGTCGAGGGCGAAAAATACATGCCGTTCAGAAAATGCTGTCTAAATTGCAGTGATCAAAGTAGGTCGGTTTGTCAGAGTGGGTCATAGCAAGAGGTGGGTCAAAGTGGGTGGTAGGTCGGAATGGGTCGCATGCTGTTGAATCAAGACCCACTGACCCACCCAGAAAACTCAATCCATTTGTCGCACTGATCCATTCCAACACTGGATTTGACAACACATATAAGATGGAAGACCCAAAATTGCATGATCAACATATTTCATTGTTTTACTTCAGGTAAGAAAGAACGCGCGAATAGTGTTTGTGATTTTTACAGACCTCAAAGTTTCTGTGTTTTGTCCCTGTTTTAAAAGAGTTAGTGGAAAAATTGTAAAAGTGAGTAAAACACGTAAAAATAGGAAACAAGGTACTAATGAAGGTTCGTTTAACTATTTAACTTTAAACATAATCCAGTGCCCTGAAACACCAGATTCCAAAATAATATGAGCGCCTGTTTAATGGCATATTGTAAAAAATCAGAAACCGAGGAGAGAGCATACGGCAGCGTCACAGTACATATGAGTTTTCAATTTAATGTTGAATTCTCTGGACTATCCTTTCTGCATAATACGTTACAATTTTATCATGACTGAAATCAGAAGGTTTCAGCATTATTACACTGGAATCGTAAAAGTGAGTAAATATTGAATTGAATGCACATACAGTTTTTTTCCTTCTCCCACAACAGTGATGTCCTAGAGTAGTAGTTTAAGCGTTAGTTTCATAATGTTGTAGACTCTGATTCAATTCTTGCTGCGGCAATTCAGGAAATTTTATAAATTGTAATATTGATAATTCTGGTGAATACTAGCAAGAAAAATATTCAATTTCTTTGGGACTAAGAGTTGAGGCGACTTCCTTCACAGGTGGAATGCCAAAAACACAAAACTACGTCATCCATATCAATCTTCATTCGTACCTGCCTGGGAAGGAATGTCTTTGGACAAGAATTGATGAATACATAAGGCCTAAACACGCTCTTACTGCTGTAGTGTGGACCAAAAATGACTTACAAGGAATTGTTCGTAGCTGCGCACAAATTACAAGTACTGATCGAATTCACTCCGCTAGTCACGAGAATGATCCTATTTAAGAAGTCGCCACCCCTTTCTACCTAGAAGAGGGACGAAAAATGCATTACCGTTCTCACCTAACAAATATGTATATTCCATTTCTTGTTGTCATAAAATGATAATACTATCTGCAAAAACCATGAACGTAATCTTAATGCGTTCTTGTGTAAGCCTAAGAAACATCTGACATACCGTGCATCTTTTCTGTTCTTATGAATAACTTCGACTTTGTTACTTTTTCTTTCCTACAGTGGTAATAATAATAATAATAATAATAATAATAATAATAATAATAATAATAATAATAATAATAATAATAAAGTAATAACATAATTACAATACCAATTACCTAAACATTGTCTTCCCATTCAGAAAAAAGTAATTGCCACGACGGGATTTGAACAGAGGTAGCTGCAAAAGGAGTTTCCTGTTTTCACATTTTTAAACCAATCGCCCACACCGGAGTACTGTTCACCACTAAGCACTTCATGCTTTTTTGACGTATTCTAAAAAAATACATTGACACGAACACAGGAATACTGAAGACAGTTAAAATTCCGACCTTGCTCTTCAGAGGAATTCGAACCCCACGTGCATTGCGACTCATGATCTGAAGCCGAACGCCCGAGATTACTCGGATAGGGCCACCGGCTCAACTTGCCAGAAATTCATCATATGAATATAAGAAAATAAACTAGTAGTTATGGAACATATACATAGAACTGTCTGTTTCTACACGAGTTGATACAATTTATAGGATGCGAAAATAATTTATGTAGCTCTCTTTCTTTTTTGGAAATTAGAAGTTATGGTAAAGACATAATGTAATGTAAATCGGGACAACCCGTAAAACCCATGTCGTAACCTCAACTTGAAGAACGTTTCGTGATATTTTACTCATTGAGGAACGTCTATATAACTTGGTTTTCAGTTAAACAAGGAAAAATCGAGTAAGTAATTCGGTTGGTCACACAAGCATTAGTATCTTGCTTACTTTTATCAAGGAAACGATTTTAAGTAGGTATTAATTTGGGTGGAAGATTAAGCAGGGCAGGAGGTCAGCGTTAGCGCAGTGAACTATTATTTGGAAGACCTAGGTTCGAATCCCGGCCATGCTAAAACTTTTTCAAGTGTTTCTGTTTCAATTTCAATTTGAATGAATACTCATTATGAAACGCAGTATCTTTTGTTCTCTAGAAAGAAAAAGATGTTTTAATAAAAAGAATTGAAGAAGGCCTGTCAATGGAGACAGTGTTTTCCACTGTCGTTGTAGATTTGATATTTTCGTCCACTTTCAAGTCTTTTTTGATTGATGTTTGATCAGTGTTTTTATTTCTTTGAATATACTGTATATAATCAAATAATACATTACATTTACAGCAATATGCAGATTAACATATGAAGTCGAGGAAATCAGATATATGTTAAATAAGAGTAGAATATCCGTACTGCTATTCAGAAATTATACAAGTAATGCCACACTCAGAGTAATGAGAAATCGCGAAACACAGATCAAGCTAATATGAAATGACAGATTTGGAAAAGTTATCTCCTTGAGTTATTAGACATTTTCCAGGCCAAACGTGATAGACACGACTAGCATATCGCCAAGAAGAGAAATAATTTCTTATGTTAAAAAAAGATCGTAAGAGTTATTCATTGAGTGGAGTAGACTTCAAAGGTTATAACTTCGAAAATAAGAACTAACAGTAAGCGTACAAAAGGAGAAATATATGAATCATATGAGCAGAAACACAATAAAGCTAACTCTGAAATCAAGAAAACAGTTATACTGGAAGAGAAAGTCGCATCTCTACCATCAGCCGTACCTACTGCCAAGGTTTCGTCTTCCGCACCAAAATAAAAAAAAGCACGACCGAGACTGAAACCTCTTAATGAAACACCCAAGTCTACTTGGGATCGATAGTAGATGATGACATTAGTAACATTGCATCAGGAGGGAGAAAGCCAGGTGAATGGCATAGTAATCTCAGACTTCAATGCAGTAGTCGGAACCTCCAGTAAGATGGGAAGGGGGACCATTTGGCTCAGTTAGAAGAAAATAACATAACCAAATGTTCATCGATATCAGTAGGCAATATGATAAAGTGGTGACGGACCCGTAGTTTCAGAACGAGACATCATTCAGATCAGAACCTAAACGCATATCAAGTAAAATTATGATTACAGCCATTCAAGAAATATGGGAAGAAAAGCAAAAAAGAAACTCAGAGAGACTAAGAAATGGAAACTGATATGAAATCTTACGGGAAAATTAATTTCTTTTTTGGAAAGTAGAAGATCAGTGATGCTGTGGCCTTGATGAGAATTTTCTCAGAAGTTGTTGACGTGAATGAAGAGTTGTGTTTTGCTTTGTTTTCTGTCAAAAAGCTTTTCACCTGATCAATTGGACTTTACTTTTGAAAATACTTAAATGAGTTTGGGTCAACTCTAGGGACCAACGACTCATTTGCTATCTCTACATAGGTCAACGAGTAAACATAAGTTTTAATGAAAGATAAATCAATAATGCGAGATTGAAAGAGATGTCAGAAAGAGTGTGATACTTCTATGCAATTACTTGAAACTTTTATTAAATGTTTAATGAGAATTAAGCATTAATGAGAATTGGGGATTGTAACATTGGAGGGAAGAAAACTAAGAAGATTAGATGTGCAGATGACACATCTATTATGTTTCTTTTAGACGGTCCGTCAAAACTGCTACAAGACTTACGTTCAAGACCATTCGAGAGTATATGATAAAAAAAAGACGTCAGCACTGACGTCAATATCATCTTGAATTCAATTGTTTCGTATAAGAGATTTAGTTTCGGTCAAGTTCTAAACAATCGAACTCCAGAACATTCAATATCCAATCAGCTCCCGTTTCGAATGCAGAAAAATACAAAAGAACTACATTGACGTCGCGAGACAGAGAGGAAGTTGTTGAAATAATCTCTTTCTGTTCCTCTTTTCCATAATTATCTAATATTCAAAGTATGCATTATAATATAAACAAATGTAAATATCCCCGCTGGAAGATATTGTTAGTATTTTTGTTGATAATATATATGATTTAAGTATTTATAGTACTTGTTATATATATATATATATATATATATATATATATATATATATAGCGACCAAAAGTTAAAAAATCGATATATTTTTAGTTCTGAGTAACGCTCAAAGAGTTCTAGAGTTCCTGATAGTTTAGACCAATAGTTCTGGGTAAATAAAGATTTTATAGCGATTTTGAAGTTTCGGTGCTAACTTAACGCAAAACCAAAAATCTTAAAATGTGTATTTTTTTTAGAGTTCTGAGTAGCACTCAACGAGTTCTAAAGTTCCTCATGATAATTCAGAAGAGTTCTCGCAAAATAAGGGAGTAAACGGGAAATAAATATTTGTTCATAATCTACTGTGCACAGAGGCAATCTGTGCAAATCATTAACAAATATATAACATGTGCCTAATGAATCTCAACCAATGTTACACAAAACATTATAGAAATCGGCAAGTGCTAATCAAAACTCTCATCAGAACTCTATTTCATTACGAAATGAAAGAGTTGTATCACTTTGTTCACAGACGGTTCGCGGATAGTCCATAAATTGTTGACTAAAATTGTTATAAATAAATATTTAACCATTCTACGATTAGAACTTGAAAGAACTTGAAGAGTATTATTAAGAATTCTGATCAAAACTTTATTTCATTACGAAATAAAAGAGTTCTATCACCTTTTTCACAGTTGGCTTGCGAGCGACCCATAAATTGTTAAGTTAAATTGTTATAAATAAAGATTTAACCATTCTATGAACAGAACGTTATGTAACCTGACAAGTGCTACACAGAACTCTCAGCAGTACTCCATTTTGTTGCGAAATAAAACAGTTCTATCACCTTGTTCACAGTTGGATCGCAAATGATCCATAAATTGTTAATTTAAATTATTATAAATAAAGATTTAACCATTCTATGAACAGAACTCTACAGAACTTGAAAAGTGCTACTCAGAACTCTCATGAGAACTCTATTTCTTTGGGAAATAAAAGAGTTCTATTACCTTCTTCACAATCGATTCGCGAGTGGCCCATTAATTGTTAATCTAAATTGTTATAAATAAAGATTTCACCATTCTACGAACAGAATTTTATAGAACTTGACGACTGCTACTCGGAACTCTCATCAGAACTCCATTTCATTGCGACATAAAAGAGTTCTATTAACTTGTTGACAGTCGGGTTGCAAGTGGTCCATAAATTGTTAATTTATATTTCTATAAGTAAAGATTTATCCATCGTACGAACAGAACTGTATAGAACTTAACGACTGCTAATCAAAAATCTCATCAGAACTCTACGATAGAACTATTCTATTTCATAATGAAATACAGTTCTGACAAGAGTGCTGAGTACCACTCGTCAAGTTCTATAAATGTCTTTATTTATAACAATTTAAGTTAAACATTTCTAGTGGTTCAATCTTTATTTGTAACAATTGAAATGAACAATTTATGGGCAAATCACGAACCGACTGTGAACCAGGTGATACAACTTTTATTTTGCAATGTAATAGAGTTCTCATGACAGTTCTGAGTAGCACTCGACAAGTTCTAAAAAGTTGGGTTCCTAGAATAATAGAGTTCTGATGATAGTGTTAATAGTGTTTTGATGAGAATTCTTAATAATACTCGTCAAGTTCTTTCAACTTCTCTTCGTAGAATGGTAAAAATTTATTTATTACAACTTAAATAAACAATTTATGGGCTATTAGCGAGCGACTGTGAACAAGGTGATAGAACTCTATTATTCGTAATGAAATAGAGGTCCGATCTGAGTTTTGAGTAGCACTTGGCGATTTCTATAATGTTTTGTGTAACATTGGTTGATGTTTATTAGGCACGTGTTATATATTTCTTAATGATTTGCGCCGATTGCCTGTGTGGTCAGTAGATTATGAGGAAACATTTATTTTCCGTTTACTCCCTTATTTTCCGAAAACTCTTCTGAATTTTCATGAGGAACTTTAGAACTCTAAAAAATATAAACATTTTAAGATTTTTGGTTTTGCGTGAAGTTAGCACTGAAACTTTAAAATCGCTATAAAATCTTTATTTACCAAGAATTATTGGTCTAACCTATCAGGAACTCTAGAACTCTTTGAGTGTTACTCAGAACTCTAAAAAATATAGACATTTTAAGATTTTTGGTTTTGCATGAAGTTAGCACCGAAACTTTCAAATCGCTATAAAATCTTTATTTACCCAGAACTATTGGTCTAACCTATCAAGAACTCTAGAACTCTTTGAGTGCTAATCAGAACTCTAAAAATATTTCGTTTTTTAAAATTTTTGTCGCTAACTTCACGGGGGTCAGATTGATATCACCGCAACCTAGGGTACCCTGGAAATGATTATATGTTATCCTGTTAAATATATGCAATTATTTTATCACGAAACCCACACGTAGTATTTCAGAAGTTATTTCCTAAGGTACGATTTGCTGTCGTGAGTGTAGATTAAGATTTTTCAAGGGCTTTCCGGGTAAGGTACAAATGTGCTTTAAGTCACACATACGGAAGTCCTTAAAGTCTAAACTCCTGAATGCTATTTAACAATGTCATCGACGAAGCGTAGAAGGGGTCCACGTGGGAGGATATCCGTAGGGAGCAATCGCGTCACCGACGGAGGTTATAGTTCAAGAAACATAATAATAATAATAATGGATAAATATGAATATTCTAACAAGGGAACCTTCCAAAAATGATAGTTGCAGTGAAAGATGTGTCCTATACCAGTTGAAAGAGCTGTAACAGAGATGTTCATTCCCCAAAAATTAGCTGCCCATAGCAATAGGCTCAAAAAATATAAAAGTTGGAAGTTCCGGAAACAGCAAGGTTGGACAAGGGGTGAAAAGTGCAAATTCCGCAAAAAGAGAGGGGGTAGGGCAAAATACAATGCTGACAAGTGATGTATAGAAAAAGGTTTCCCACAATAGGGAACAAATGAAGGCCACCAGTGGGGTTAACAGTGTTGCCAACTGCAATAAAATATACATGTTTTGCAAAGAGCACTACATGAAGTGAGTGCAATATTCAGTGTCAACCTGTCATGTAGAACGTAAGACATGACGCGTATAATCAGTGGTACAATTTAACAAAAGAGAATAGAAAAGAACAGAAGTACGAAAAATACGGAAAAGACGGAGTTGTCCATAATGCGCCACATTTGATCACGAGCTGTGCATACTAGGATAAACAAAACAAGAAGCACCGACTATGCATGAAACCGACGTACCTAGAGTCGAAAAGAAAAGCTAGTTTCAAAGTTGGCAACACTGGCCATGAAAATCCAGACAATTCTAATATAGTTAGGCCACTCGCTTCACACAAAAAAAAATCAGCAACAGGGATTAGTCTTCGCATCATTTGTACATGCTCGTCCAAATTGTACGTGCAATTGTTCGATGAGACAATGGTTCAAACAGAAGATACATTTGCAGTGAGCACAGTGGAATACTGCCAATCCGTGACACAGAGTACAATGATCGGCTGTGAATGTCTCGAAACAGTACTCTAAAGGTGTCGGAACCTTTGGTAGTCTTTCTATCACATATCCACCCCTGTAGAAAGTTAACATAATCAAAGGCTTGATCTGCTGTGTGTTGCTGTCTGTAGTACTATCACCGCCTATATGATATATCCAGAGTATCCCACCTAACTCTGCGACTGAAATAATTTCAAAGCGAATAAATGTGACACATCCAGTTGTGCAGGAATGTACCCATGTCAGCGGGCGACAAACTTCTGTGAGACGCAAGTGTCCCAAGTCCCCCATCATAGGGTTCTAGGGCCAGCTTCAAAATTTCAAATAAAACCATCGGTCGAGTTATATTTCTTTCGATAAATCTTGGAATATGCAACAACGCGTATCATAAATATTTACTATATGGGATTTCAAAACGGCCGCCAAAAATATCTGCTCGGTGACAAGAACAACGTGCATTCTTGACGGTCATTTTGAAACCGGTGCTTCATATAGCAAATGTTTTTTATAGGCGGTGTTGTATCTATCCAGAGAAATATCATCCGCCCCCTGTTCCTATTTGAAATTTTGCGGTTGACCCCTCGAGCCTTATGATGGGGGCCCTGGGGGACTCGCTTCTTACAAAGTTTTCTTAGCCCTTGGCATGAGTACATTCCTGTGCGATTGGATTTGTAACATCTCTTTTTGCTTCGCAGCAGTTTGAGATCACAATGTTCGATGCCATGTTAAAGGAGCAGTTCGAGTTAAAAACGAGTTTGGTGCATTAGAAAGAGAAACAAAAAATACGAGAATCGTATTTTTTATATCTTGATAGGCCGTCTCGTTCAGCTTCTACAGGCATTTGTTTATGATGAATCGTAAATGGTGACGTCATGGGTGGGATACGCGAGAAACTCAATGTGAGTCAGTAACCATTTCCTTGTACGCAGCTGATAAACCTTTAATAGTGCATTGGATTTAATAGATTGTGTTTTGGATTTGTTAGCAGTCTTGTTCTGTGTTGAATTCATGAAGGAATATTTTGTAAGTTGTTTTTCCTATAGCATTAGTATAAAAAAGAGTAGAGAGAGAGCAGTGAAAACGTTTGTTGTTCGAAACAGTGTTTCTTCCAGACATGTTTTTAGGGTGGCACTGTCTCCCGGAGCTCTGAGAGATTCCCCCGGAGGAGACCAAAATAATATGTCTATAATGTCATAAATATAATAGTACTGTGTAAAAATAATGTGCCTCTGCGAATACTAAGTGTCCCTCCCCCCCTGGATTTTTTTCTGAAAGAAACACTAGTGTGAAGTAGAAAACACGTGTTAGTACAGCGCGTGCTGTGTCTGTGAAGTAAAGTTGAAATGCCTAACAGCTGATGTGTTTTCGGTTGTAATTCTTGTGCAATTGAAGCTGAGGACGTAAAGTATCTTTTCTTACGTTTCTAAGTCGTGAGAAATCACCAGATCGATATAAATTATGGCCCAAGAAAATCAATGGGAAAAAATGTACCAAGTAAAATCACTCGTGTTCCAAACATCTTGAAGAGCCTGCCTTCAAGAAATCAAGTTTACTGAAAGAAAAGTCAATGCCAGTGTCGGATCTAGGCTGGGGCCGGGGGCCTAGGCCCCCCAGTTTTTGAGTGACAAAATTTATTTAAGCTATTATTTAGATATTTTTGAAAGTTTTTAGTAAGCATGATATACATATCATAGTATGGGTTCTGACTCCCCCCCTGAGTTTTTACTGTCTAGATCCACTTCTGGCTAATACCAGGAGAATTATTTACACGCAAACTGAGAAAGAATGCTATTCCAAGTACATTATTGAAAGGTTTAAAATCCGAGCCATTGAATGAGCACCGATTTATGTCCAGTTACCAACGTACAAATATCGTACAAGACACAATTGATGGTTGTAGTCAAGACGAGGCATTAGAGGGTAATAGAGAGGATGTCACTCATGATTCTGAAGATACTGCTTTAGAAAAAAGCTATACAATGTGAATTAGGGAGTGAAATATACCGGCTTGTAGAAGGAATCAGTGACGTTGACTGTTCCTCAAGACATTGATCCATCGTTCAATTTCTCTGTATCATGTGACAATGATGATGAAACAGGTGATCAGTGTTGTTCCGCGGACAGCTATGAGAATAAAAGAAATTTAACCGGTGAAGTGTTTTTCGTATTCTGGTAAACTTTGCAGATGTTATTTCATGTTTACCTCATATGTTACGCTCCTGTACATACCTTGAAGCACAAAATTATAGGGTCAGCGTTAAAAATTGCAACAAAACGTGAAAATGAACGTACTTATGTTTGGGAATCGGAAGAATAATTAAAGAAAAGGTACTTAGGTGTTGCAGCAATCTCGTCCGCCATCTATTTACATATTGGTTTCGATTTTCTTTTTGAAACACTGAACTCATGCTTTATAGGATACGTTTTATAATATTATAAAAACGTTTGTACAGCCCACCATCATATATCATTTCCTACATGCAGATGATATTTGTAAGTCTTTGCAATCAGTTCTGGAAAAGGAAACCGCACTTAGAACGTGCCACCGCACCTCTCACAAACGAAATGCTTGGCACTGTGTAGTATGTAAGCCTGCTCTCGCTTCTTGCCCACCTATGACGTCATCACAAAATCTTTCTTCCTCTGTTACTCGCTAACGACTGAACGTATCGCGATCAAATAAACACCATTCCTTTTAAATTTTCAACTCTACAAATGGAAATAAGTTGTAAAAAATGCATTTCTATCTGCTCCTTTAAGAAACAACATATATTTGTGGCGGCCATTTCGAAAAACATGGTTCATGTAGCAAATGTTTCCTATAGATGTTGCACATTCCATGATCTATCGAGAGAGGTACCACTCGGTCCCTGTTGCCATTTGAAAATTTGAAGTTGGCTCCTGGGGCCCTATGATGGGGACCCCTCGGGGCATTTGCTTCTCACAGACTTTTATCCCTCCCTGACAGTGGTACATTCCTGCACAACTGGATCCGTCACATTTTTGTTCGTGTCGCAAATCTTTCAGGTCACAAAGTTTGGTGGAACACCCTGCATATTCCCTCATACGACCCACCCACGACATAATGTTCACTACTTCTATTATCGGTTGTTGGCTCAACCCAACCATTTCATGTTCACCGAATTGACATTGCCTGAATCACTCTAGCATTGATGCATTCTGAGTGATGCCTGTTGCCGGAATTTTCTTTTCGTGAAGCGAGTGGCCTAACTATATTAGAATTGTCTGGATGTTCATGCCTAGTGTTGCCAACTTTGGAGCTAGTTTTTCTTTTCGACTGTAGGTAAGTCGGTTTCCTGCATAGTCGGTGCTTCTTGTTTTGTTCATTCTAATATGCACAGCTCGTGATCAAATGTGGCGCATTATGGACAACTCCGTCTTTTCCGTATTTTTCGTACTTCTGTTTTTTCTATTCTCTTTTGTTAGATTGTACCACAGATTATACACGTCATATCTTACGTTCTACATGACAGGTTGACACTAAATATTGCACTCACTTCATGTAGCACTCTTTGCAAAACATGTACATTTTATTGCAGTTGGCAACAGTGTTAACTCCACTGGTGGCATTCATTTGTTCCCTGTTGTGGCAAGTCTCTTTCTATACATCACTTGTCAGCATTGTATTTGGCCCTGCCCCCTTTTTTTTTTTTTTTTTTTTTTTTTGCGGAATTTGCACTTTTCCCCCTTGTCCAACCTTGCTGTTTCCCCGAACTTCCAACCCTTATATTTTTTGAGCCTATTGCTATGGGCAGCTAATTTTTTGGGAATGCTCATCTCTGTTACAGCTTTTTCAATTCGCATAGGCCACATCTTTCACTGCAACTATCATTTTCGGAAGGTTCCCTTGTAGGAACTAATGTAAAAGTTACAAATTATTTGGTGAAAATTCGGTAGCGTTGCTACAAAATCAATTGCCCTGTATTGGAAATGATATACATAGTATAATCTATTAAATTCGAAATATCTGTCGAAAATTTGGAAATAAATGTTAATGTTATAGTTATTCATGCTCAGGTTTAAACTGAATCAGTACGGAATTTCGCTTCCAATTCTTTTCATAGTTTCGGTCACTTGTTTTGGATTGCCACCTATGAGCAAGTATATAAAACATCATTCAGTATCTAAGTGATCGTGCAAAATTTTTTTCAAGTTCATTTAAGACTCTTGTTCAAGTGTCCTGAACAATATTTCCTTGAACGCGTAAATTTGAGGGATTGGATGTTCTTGTTCAACATTTCTTTGAGCGTTTACAAACAGCATTAGAGGTACAACCGAGAAAGAACTGCAGGAAATGATTAACAAATACTTTATACTTGGAAAACAATTCAGAATGGAAATCAAAACATTAAAAAAATCAGAATCAGTGGTAACATGGAACGAAATGGGCAGGAGTACAACACAAAGAAACTGAAGATTTCGATAATTTAAAATAAATTAACGATTTTTGCGAGTGACGTTTACTGCTACCAGTGATGAGGTCAACGAATGCCATGGCCATGAAGCATTCAACAAGAAGAGCACTCTTAACTAGCGGGATTAATATTGGACTAAGGAAGAAGTAGTTAAATGATATATATTGAGTATTGCCTTATACGATTCAGGGAATCAGATGTTACTGAATTCAGAAAAGAGACATTAAAGAAACTTCTTAATGTGGAATTTGAGGAAGAGATAGTAACAAAAGAAAATATTTTAATACAAATAGGTGAGAAGAGGATGTTTTTTCCAACATCGTTTATAGCAAGATAAAAAGCATTGGACATATCTTGCGAAGAAATTATCTTCACAGCCATAGATGGAAAGATAAGGAGGAATAGAAATAAGAAGAATACAACTGATTGATGATTTGAAAAATAGAAGAAAGTGTTGGGAGTTACAAGATGAAGCAGAAGATCGAGAAACGCGGAAGGACTATGTACACACCCTCAGTAAATAAGTAAATTAAGACCCTCATTTGTCGAAAGATCTAAAAGGAAGACTAATTAATTAGTTAATAATAATAATAATAATAATAATAATAATAATAATAATAATAATAATAATAATAATCTCAGATACAAAATTAAACTTTTGACTTACCTGATTGATACATTTTGTATACAGGCCGTCTTCGTTTTCCTTTTAAACCTGAAACTGAAAAGGGAACGCATCACCATGTTATACAACTTGCACATTGAATCACTTAATTTGATATTTTTTAAACTTTAATGTGAAGAATAAAATATAATGATCTTTTTAAGCAGTAAACATGAATGTTCTTTGACAGGAGATTGATTTTGTTCAAAAGACTATATTTCGAAGAAAACTATTTGGACAAATAATTCATTTCATTACACATTTGCCTTAAAATAAATTTTGCCACCATAATATATTTCTCACCAATGTGATGTAGAAATTCTTCTGGATATATAATGTAACTCGTAAAGTTTCAATCACTGTAAAATTTTAATTCAAATTTTCGTTGTTGTATCTACACATTCTAGAAAGTATGGTTAGAATTTTAGAGAAAAACTGCAAAACAACTAATATATTTTATGTGTCATCTCAAATACTCCATTTTAGCAACATATCAAAACTAATGTTATTGTGACTAATAGTATTATTACTGTTTATGTCATTATCATCTGCAGTTTGTTATTATAGCGGATTAGCATTCTTTCCCTGAGAGTTCATTTCATGTTACTGAGATATTTCCTCGATTTTCCCACTGAGACTGGTTCAAAATTTATGCATTTTTATTCTATTATTTCTATTGGTGATGAACTACTTCAGAAACTGTGGTACTATCATAAACATCCAAGCAACCAATCGTCACGAGAACGCTCTGAATTTAATTTTTAGATAAACGAAACATCAAAAGCAAAGGAGGTAGAATGGATAATGATAGTGATAAAAATCACGACTTCGTTTATATTGTTAGACAAAACTATAGTACTGCATAACCATAAACTTTCTGAGGTTGAAAATATCATCATACCGTGTAATAGCCTTATCCATTGTGGGAAAACGTGCACTTTAGAACGTGTATTCTATGAGTCAGTAGTGTATGGAGAATTTTATACGAGAGTATTATTTTACTAATATAAATTTGATTTTTTAGCTAGTGAAATCATAACCTCCAAAATTCTAACTCAAACCTTCATAAAGAGTCATGTGCGTCATGTTTTGGAAAGCAGAGTAGGGATGTTATGAGCTATCGGAAAATAAAACTTGCATTATGGTTACGTATGTTATAAAATTCAATGGAGTTTAAAAGTAGGTAGTAACTTTTATATCTATTCAACTAATATAATTTGGGGAATCAAACAATAAAAGTAATTTTTGGCATATGTTATTAAATCATTCTCTTGTACAAAAAAAGTACAAGACAACTTATGGAATGAAGAAGTGAACAAGAACCTAATATGAGTGTGGAAAGAAAAACAATAGTTAAAAATATTTCCATCTAGTTAATTAAATGAAGAACAATGAATTGTTGACAAATAAATATTATTATGTAATGAAAGTATCCTCTTAGCCTTAAGAGAGTTCTCTGACCCTTTATAATAGAGGATTGCGCTTTTTACACAATTCATATACAGTGAAAAGTATATGTGATACAGTATATCCAGTTGTATTATTTCAATTTTATACACATAAATTAAATATTAACAAATCAATTTTTTACACCCTAATGATGATATTTTTTTTCATACTGTGATTTTACCAAACAATAGAAATTTACTGTACCATCGCGTGGACTTAAAGATCATTCACGAATTAGAAACTAGTTGTCCGAAATCTGACTATCAAAGAGGTAAAACGAAATCGTTAATTTATATGTGGATTGTGAACATAATGAATATATTTTATTATCTGGGTATCTCCTTAGTTATGTCATTGAGGCAGAATGATTTTTGGATTATATTAACCTTGCGTGGACGAACAAAATGATGACGAATGTACGCACATAGTTATTAAACATATCATTACCGGCACGTTTTCTACATCCGAATTGGACATGACATTAAACAATGTGTATGAATTATTTCAAATTCATGCTTATCCATTGTTAGTACTTTAGAACATAGAACAAAATTTCCCCGAATGAAAATTAATGAATTACTGGCGTCACAAGATGCATATACACTTGACACTTCAAAAAGAGAATCATTTCTAGGATTGTTATAACACGGTCCTTATGAAACATTACAATGCGATTTGGGGAACATGTACAATATTACAATGTATAATGATAGATACCGATATATTTTATGTACAATTGACATCTTCTCGCGGTACTTCTACTGCATTCGTGTGAAAACAAAAAAAGGTCCTCAAATGATTATGCAATAACTTCAATTTTAAAGCAATTGCCATCACCTGTTCACGTTCACCCTAGTTTAGGGTCAGAATTTTATAATCGTCATGTAAAACGTGTTTAAAGATTATATAGGTAAATCATTATAGTGTACATTCGGGGACGAGAACACAGTTCGTTAAATACTTGTTATTCTTTATAATATGCCTAACAAGGTTAGTACAATTACAAGGTTAGATTAGGAAATTAATCAGGTAGTTTTAGTAATTTATGTGACTTTAAATTCTTGTGAACTCACAAAATGTGTTCCATCTCCTGTACTTTGTGACTGAAAGATGAAAAATATTTCGTCATACGAAAGTTTGTTCGTAAATCGCATAAGGAATTCTTCAAGATCTTGGTAGGAGCTGCTTAAAAATCGTATATAAAATCTCATTATGTTCAGAGACGATGATTATTAGCTTGGGAATTCTGTCATTTTAGAGGTGTGTTTCCCAAAATTTGTGTACATAGACTATACTCTTCTATTTGTGGTGTCTTAACATAATCACACTTAAAGATAAAGAAATTTGGCTTTTGGGCTTCAGAAATAGGACGGACAAAAGAGAAATGTGTCCATGTGGGAATAATTTTCGTTTTATTGATTGGAACGTCCAAGTCTAACTTTGATCTTAATTAATGCGTAGTAATCTCTGAGTATGGTGAGAAAATGGCCCCGTAGAATATACTCACGGCGACTGCATTGTAATATAAGAATCTGAATAAATAGTATGCTCGCCACTCAATACTCATCACTGTCGTTGTTCACATTGTCAGTAATCAGAGAGTTACGAGAGTAATATTTTTTCATTCTTTCAATAGCCGTAACTTGTGTCTTAGTAGTTCCTGCTACGAGTTCGATCTTAGATGCATGTGCAGGAGAGTTGTTTTGTAAAATATCTTAACATACCTTGGGGACTAATTTCGGAATATCATCTTTTTTCGCAAATAATATATAAAACAAAATCGCCAACGTTAATTTAATAACTTGTCTATATTGGAGCAAAAGTAATTTAGTTCGTTGCTGAGAGCATTGCGTGTTGAGCTAGGCGACTAATTAAACGTTGTTATTACTATGTTCTTGTACTTTCGTAAATTGATATTGAATATCCAGTTGATTCGGAATATTGCCTTTTGGACGAAAACTATCTCGTAAGGAGAAGACATTCTAATAGGGGAAGTAGATATGTCGTAGTGGTAGGCACAAACCGCACATACTGTGTTCAATGTCTCGGCTGTTTGGCAATAAACTTCGCTTGAAAACTAGTAATAACAGAGTTGAATTCTTCACAGTTTCTAGAAGGTTGGAAAGCAGCCGTTCACAAACACTTTATATCGAACAAATCTTTAAATTAAGCCAAGAACGTCGAACAGAAATTCGTGCCCTTGCCCGTCAATATGTTTTTTGGATTGCCATATCGGCCATCCATCCAAAATGGTCCTAGCCACCGTGGGTGTATTGGTGTTATCAATAGAGCGAAGTGACTGTAATACCCGACCAGTATGTACTAGTATCCTTCTCTAACCTGAATTGGTCCAAATATTTCTAAACTCTATCTGTGAAATAACTCATCTTTCACAAGTAGAAGTAGAAGGAAATCTTGTTTCTTTTCTCGCTGAGTATTAAATCTTTGACATTCTTTACAAGAGCGGACACATTGCTTGATAATTCTTCCCATATTCGGGAATTAATACTGTTTATTCACTTTCGAGTATGTTCGAAAAAAAAGTCAGTGATTTCCGCAAAGGGGTGAAGCATGAACCTCTTGCAAAGCCTCCTTAACATGTTTTAGTACTACTAACATATTGACGTCGTACATAAGTATATAATACTTATGTATATACTCGTCGATATAATACTCCATCCACTAAAACATACGGTTTTAGAAGATGATCAGTAGGGTTATCTTTCTTTTTCTCAATAAATGCCCTAATCTTGTGATCCTCGTGTTGTAATATTTTCCAGTTTATTCAAGGACTCAACGCAAGCTGACAAATATCTAGACAATTTTTCTATTCGTCGTACTTACTGGGTAATTTATGTTCCAGTGGATACCTCTATAAGAAGAGGAAATCACGTTGTTCCTGTAGCTTACATGTTCAATCTTAAATAGATATTGCTGTAAGCGTATTGCCAACGCATAAATCTCGAGTTTATTATTTTGTTGTTTTTGAGATTGATAGGCATATCTTATAGCTACAAAGCGTCTGTCTCCGAGCAGAAAATCAAAGTGTACAATACTTTTGTATCGAAAGTGCTACCAGTTCCGCAGTAGAATAGTTAAGCTCAGGATTTACAAAAACATGCTATTGGATGTTTCTTATTATCCTATTGAACTATTGCTACGTATCCCCCGATATTGTGTCTGCTGGTATTTGTTTAGACGGTTAAGTCTTGCTTGGGATCAAAGTGAACTAAAATAGGGCGGACAAGAGACAGTGCTTAAGAGTATCACACACAGCTTGCTTGATTTCGCTAACTTGATGTTATATTTTAATATTGGTACGAGAAGTTTGACTAGCTTTCAAAAACATTGAAGAAAAAAACATATAGAAGAACGAAGTCCAATAAAACTTCTAACATTCTTTAAGGTTGTAGGTTAAGAAAGCTTCAACCTTAGCAGGGTCTACACGAATGCCCGTTTGACAGCAACGCGATCAAGCACTGAGGAATCTGCATAGGCATAGAAATACTTCTTAGAATTGAGTTTGAGATTGGTTTCTCTGAGTCAGGTCAGGATAGCCCTCTTCCTTTCCAAAATAGGGGGAAAGGACGGACTGGGTCTTCCAAATAGACTATTAAATATTTCCATTTTAGATCGGAAAGATCAACGTTTGTCATATTTTGGAAAAGATTTGGCCCTGCCGCTGGTCCAAAGGCAATTCTCAAAAATTCGAACTTACCAATGCTACAGGCAAAGACACATTTCTCTATGTCTCTAGGTTTTACGAACATTCGGTGCTATGCAGATTGAAGGTAGTTATTTGTGTACCATGGAGAAATATTAAGACCTCGTACATGTGCGGAATTGGTTAAAGATTAGGCTGTAAACTTAGGTTAAATTTCTGATAATCATCACATAGGCGTAACGAATTGTCCTTCTTAGGAACTACAATGAATGGATTGGAGTATCGGCTCCTACTTCGTTTAGTAATGTTGCTGTGTATCACTTTCTGTACCTCTGTCACGATTATTTCTCTTTGTTTCGACGTCACTTGATATAGATGCTGAGAAACAAGAACGTTTGTAGTTAGTTTCAAAGGGCACATAAATTTTTCAGTTGCAGACGTGGGACAAGATTTATAACACGCTATGACATCTCGAAATTCCACGAGTAAGTGAAGTAATTGATTTCTTTCAAGAAGTTCTAAATTAGGCCCTATATTCAAGCTATTACCTAATTCTTGTTTAGTTTGAGGTACTTTCTGATATGCGTTAGGTATTTCTCCATCATTCCTATCTTCGTTGTTAGTGAGTCGTATAATTTGGTTAACTTCATAGATTTCCTCGGTAGGAGATTCCTGTAAATACTCCATATAAGGAACGAGATTTTCCTAAGTATAAATCTTTAGGTAAGGCTTTGAATCTTTCCATTGTCAGCAAAAACTGGCCATCGAAGGATAATACACAAGTAATAGTATTGTGTCTCTTCACAAGGAATAATTACCCATATTTTAACGTCTAATGTTGGCGCTGAATTTTTTTTCATAGAATGTTTTGACTGGATCACGCATTTTAACTGCTACACATATGATAAGTGTACCTTATAGACGCTGTTGGGATAAAGTTTGACCATATCATCATTTAGCCCAAATAAAAGGATCTTGAGAGTCCTTGAGGGAGCTCTGAGAAGAGATCTCCGACGACGAGACGGCTTTTAAATGAGTTTCCTCTAAGTCGTCGAAGGAGGGGTCTTCTCGTTAGGATCTGTTTTCAACTATCTATCATTGTTACATTTAGAAAATGCCTAGCAGCTTTCAGTAGAATTTGACGAAGGGTTGTAACAGTGATTCTTATGCCTAAATAGAGGATCGCGTACCTGAAAATATAAAAGGTTCTGTACAGATTCAGTCACGGAATAATGACATCTACACAGAAACGAAATATGGTCGAAATCTAGAAATTTTTATCACATTCGCAATAAAAACATTTTCACGAACTCCACACTCTCATGTAGTTTTGGGCACGAGCGAGTTCGAGTGAGTTTTATTTCAAACTTGACTGGACTGGAAACAGACTTCTTTCAGCTCGACTACTGCCAATACTACTACTTATTCTTCTTCTTATTATTATTATCTATATATTATTAGTGGTGTCTGTGAACAATAAAAGTAAATCCAAATTCAAAGTGATTATGTTTTTGAATCTTAATCTCTTTAACCACTCGGCAGATCTCGATCAATGTTTTGACGTAGATGCGGTTCTATCCCGAAAGTGTTGTTAGCTATTCACTTTCACCGTAGAACTTAAGAGTTGGAGGAATAGGAGAAGCTATAAAAAATAAATAAAACTTAAAAACTCTTCAACCAAACAAACAATTTTGATCAAATTTTTATCATAGATGACGTTGGTGTCTGCGATGGATTTCACCATTTCACTTTGACGGAACAACGTAGAAGTTGGGAAGGAGGTGGAGATATAAAAAAATCAATAAAGATATAAATAAAAGTGACCATGTTCGTGAGTTAATAACGTGTGGGGACTTATATGTTAAAACATACTAATAAAAGTGGCTGTCTTTGTGACTTCACCACGCTTAAACCACAAAGCCAATCTTAAATTATCAACATAAATGAGATTTAGACCTGAGGTGGTTTCGTCATATTCCTTTGACGGTAGAACTTAGGAGTAGGAGAGGGGATATATATAAAATTTAATAACTCTTGAACCAGTTTACCGATTTTGATCAAATTTTCAACATATATGACGTTCGACCCTGTAAAGTTTTATTTCAATATTTTCCTTTTGGTGGTTGAACCTAGGAGAGCAGGAGAGGAGGGAGAGATTAATATATAAAACTGAATAGAAGTTAACTCGTGAACCGCCTAACCTGTATCGATCAAAGTTTCAACGTACATGACATTCTGAAATGTGATAATTTTTATCACACCTTGCCCGGAACGTGAGGAGAGGAGAGGGATATATAAAATCACCGGAGAGGACCAATATCAAAGAGTGTTTTAGTAATGGAAAAATGGAACATATTTCTATTTTTCCTTAAATTAACTTAGCGAAATCGGGTTGTGTCTTAGATTTGAAGACGTCTTAAATTCGAGTAATTTCCGAAGAATTCTTCATTAAAGATATTATTAACGTGTTATTAAAATTCCTTTGCTAGTGATAAATATTTTTAATTATGTATGATATTCAATTATTCAGACAATAATAGTGTCCTGCGCTTGCGCAAGACGTGAGGGTTTGCTAAGTTTTCTTCCTTTATTATTATTATTATTATTATTATTATTATTATTATTATTATTAGTAGTAGTAGTAGTAGTAGTAGTAGTAGTAGTAGTAGTAGTAGTAGTAGTAGTGGTATTTCTATAATTACTAGTATTATTATTATAACGCAGTGTACAATGATGAAAGGTAGAGGGTTCGTATCTGGAAGATAAAAACTCTTCAACTGTATATCTCGGTAATTGCGATGTCTTCAGGAGGCAAGAATGCTGTTCACAATGCTCTGGATTTGAGTTCCGGAATAGCAAATATTTGTTGTGGGTTACACGGCTTCAGCTAAACTTGTTCTAAACTGGCCGGCCCGGTTTTACTATTATCAACTGTTCGAGTAGCTTGGCAGCAGCTCTTTCACTATCAAACCGAACTGAAAAGTGATCCAAGCCAACAGCTCACAAAACCGAGTCGGCTCGAACCGGTGGCTCACCGGACCCGAATCTAGACGACTTGATGGCTCACCCCTATCTTGGCAGTTCGAGCTAACGTCTGAGTCGGGCCGAGTTGAACCAAGCCGGTGGACTCGTTTTGAACGGAGCTGGCTCGAGTCGATAGCTCATCTGAGTTGAATCAGTGGCTCTCCCAACCGAACCGGCTAGAGCAATTGGCTAAATTTAACCGAGTCGATGGCTCAAACCACCCAAGCTGGCTCGAGCTTTTCGCTCAGTTAAACCGCACCTAGCTAGTAGATATGACTTTCCGGGTTGGTCTTCTGCTTCGCCTCAAAAACTCTGCCGTGCAGATCTCAGCCTGTATGGTAAGAATTACAAAATATATTGATGCTCAAGACATTTGAGACCGTTTCGTTATAAAAGTCTATTGCCTCTCGTTATAAAGATGAGAGAAGATGCGATTAGTGTAAGCTGTCGTGAGCAATCCTAAAAGTATTCCACATTCGCTACACAGTCTACATAGGCCATGATTTTAAAACGAGCTAAAACTAGCTGAAGGCGTGAGACATTTATCAAACTCCACTCGACACAAAACTCGACCTGAAAGGCAGTGACTCGGCTCGGAACTGAACGCGAGAAAATTACCTTTGACTTCACTCAAAATTCGAGTCGAATTCGATTCGAGTGTCGAGTCGAGTCGAGTTTTTACCACGACTCGTGCCCATCCCTGCTCTCATGCATCTACATTCACATAAATATATCTAAAGATATAAATACACATGAAAGCAAATAGAAACCTACTCATCCTGAACTGAAATGATTGTTGCACATTAAATCATCGTATAATTTTTGGACAAAGGAGTTTTGTGGAGAAAGGAGCTTAAACTGAACTCTAAATTTCATACCTGAAACTTAGATATTTCTTAAAATCGAATTAATCTGAAAGGCGTTTGGGTCATTTTCTAAGGGAAAGGGAACCACAGGATAATTGTTTAACCCATCACTGTTTAGTAAGCGAGCAGCAAGGTAATGGGAGATCCCTGAGGGAATCTACACATGCAGAATAAGAATCATCTTGATAAAAACAAACTCAAATTATACTACTAGACACGTTACCGAAATTTTAGATTTAATTTGCAATAGGAGGAAAATATATGACTTGGTAAGAATTTAGCAGGTAAATTTTCTTTTTACTTATTGTTAAAATAGAACTGAATTCAATGTAACACCGGACCTGCCATTCGATAATCACTTTCCTTTATTAGTTCGGCTCCTAAGAGAAGAATCAATTTTTTTTATCAAATAAAAATTTTCTGTACTTTTTGTAAACTATTTTCTGTATTTTGTGTTAAGCTGTCCACGAAGTATTATTATTATATTATTTTTTCACATATTACCTAATTTCGACGAAATTGTTCACTTATTAATGAAAGAGACAGAAATTTTACACGTCCTTGCTCGTCAAACACTTAGCCATACCACATTATTGTTATCGCCCCAACAGTAGGGAAGTGAGTTTGTTTCCGAAAGTATCTTTTATTAGAATTTCTTTTCGTTCCGCTTCGATTGTGCGGAACTTATCTTTAAATTGGCCTTCCAAGATCAGATCAGTCCGTAAATATTTTATTAGGTAAATAGCCGTTTCGAAAACATGTCCGTGTGAATGCTTAAGTTTAAATTTTGAACTCATTCTCGCCTAAATATGAATTTTCAATAATAATGGAGTTTGAATTCCTGCAGCTATGCTCCTACATTGTAGAATGTAACTGCTGCTTTAGATCATCGTATCATCACTGTTTCTTTTACTATTGTTCCCCATCGTGGACGTAATGCTTGCTTCAACTTTACTCCGTGTTTACTTGTTGTTATGAATATGGTTTCTCTGGATGACAGCGGATAATTTATTTCCTTGTCTAATACAAAATTTGAAAGATGAGACGTAACTTCCCTCACAATTTGACACAACTGCGGCGCAATGGCATAATATTCTTCGTTAGGCAATGCTTTTACAATGATGTCTACAAGTGCGGCTTGCGAAGATCTTTGGCGATAATAAAACTCAATTATTTTCCACGGGTAATAGAAAATGAACCACACTTTGAACAATCGTACAGCGTAGACCCTATTGTTCTTTCCTGAATACGCTCGATATGCTCATTACAGTATTATCCTTTAAATGAGGCCACGAAATCGCTATACGTTTGAATTCGGTAGTTAATGGACGATTACCTGCTCCAGATCCCGCTACAAGATATTTCTGCACTATTTGCAAGCAATCATGTTCCGTTCCTAGATACATTTAGAGACATTGCTGAAATTTCCTCAGTGAAACACGTGGTAGTCCGCTGATGAAAATACCGTCGAAAGTTGGAAATCGATCTATATCCCTTAGTGTTAGCTTTGCGCTCATACTCTGTGGAGGTGAAAAATAATTGGTAGGAACCAAAGTGCTATTTTTAATGTTTGGAGTTGTGACCGGGTTTGCAATAGACTGCGTGGTCGTTGTCCAAGACACCCCATTGTATTCCGAGGAAACATCATTAGCAGTGCCAGCATGGTTAATCGAAAGTACCCGTTACCGAAGATAGGAAGCGATTCGTCTTGATTCTCTCAATAACCAATTAAAATTTGTTTACACTGAACAAAGTCGGAGCACTGTTTTCCGTGACAGTAGTAGTTTATTTATTTATTTATATATTTATTTTATTTATTTAGAAAACAACACAACAGGCTTAATTCCTAATTATAGTGTCGTATAATACATACATAGACATGTATACATTTACCCGTAGAATTAATCAATTCACTTCCAGTGTCAGGTACTCGGTAATAATACTGTTTCTAAATAAATATTCTGACATACTGAATATATCTAATACATCAGTTTTATGACTTAATTCATTGTAGGAGTCACACATTCTCCACAGCGGAGATTAACTGAAAATATTTGTTCGTGCCCTTTCACAGAAAAATATACCATTATTCCTTGGTCTTGTTGTGCCTGTTGGAAAATTTAGATATATTTTCTTGAATAGCTCAGGACAGTCAATTTTTTACTTAATACTCTATATAAAAGTAGTAAATCAAACATGTTTCGTCGATTCGTCAAAGTTAGGAAATTCAAACTCCTTACTAAGTCCACGTAGGTAATCTGTGTGGGATAGAAAGCTTGTGACCGTCAGCTCGGTAACAAAATTATGTTTTGGACGAACAGTGCATTTTCTTTTTTAATTTTTATTCATGCAACGAAAGCATTATTTTACTCATAGAAAGGAACAGCTTTGTTTCTTTTGGTGTGAACTTTAACTCTTTCTTTGACTGCAGGTATTCTTCAGTCGCTCTTATCGTTTCTCACGATGGAACAAAGGACTTGTTTATCAATACAATGCTTATCGTCTGGACAAAGTCCTTCGTAGCAGCCAACTCATTTTTTTCTTTCCCTAAAAATGGTTACCAACTTATAGTTTCCATTACCATGACTGTTCCATATATATTTTTTCATAACAACATTTATTAAGATTGGGAATATTTTTGGACACGAAGTTGATATTGTATGTGAACGAATTTTCGTCGATTGTCATGATCCCATGTACTCATATTATGTCATCCTTCCTACCGTGAGAACAGTGTTCATGGCTTGTAGGAGTCGTAGGTGAAATGACTCGTTCACACAATTGCCAACGTTCGCTCCTTTCCACTGAACTGTTTTACGTATAACAGGAGTGTATAAAAACCTAATAGTCATGGAAAGAATCTACTAGTTCAGACTGCAACACTTTTCTTTAACTATTACTTCCAAATTTCGTTCCCACGGGACCGAAACAAATGTTGCCAGTGTTCTCCATTATATCGTCGTCATATTGGTATTGCGTATGAATGCAGAAAACTTTAACCTTTCTGTATTATTTTGTATAATGCACTACCAACCCTATGCATAGCGAACGGGTTGTTCCCGAGCGTCAGTAGAAGCGAGGAGTGGGCGGCAGCCGTCGTAGGAAGAATGAACGAATAATCAGGAAGGACGTTTTGTCACTATATTAATATAAATGATTACAAAGAATACTTAAATATGGAAGAAGAATCCTACCTTAGGGTGAAGATAATAGTGAACGATTATGAGAACGTAGTATTTCTCTGGAGTCAATAAGCTTCATCGTCAACTAGTGCTTCTCGCATTTCCCCATTCCCCTTGTCATAATTACGCAGTGAAAGTCTCATCTCAGTGCAAATCATAAGTTTATAGTGCAAGTGATATCAATTGTAAGGGCTATGTTTCTAGTGTTCCTAGATCGTGTGCGCATATCTACGTTTACTATGCAATGTTAAATGTTTTAATTTTCAACATTTCGATTATTTGATTACGTTAGTGAAACTCCTTCTGTTTGAGCGTTTAAGCTCTGTAGAGCGAAAATTCTGTGTGTTGTTAATATATTTTCTCATCCTGCTCCGTATCCACATATACGCATATTTAATAAATAGGAATTCATCTAAGAAAACATTATCGTCTTCATTCATGTGTGTGTGAATCCCTGCGAGCAGTCGGCTTGCCAGTTACGTATATGTATAGGAACGCATACACAAGAGTAAGTATAATACAACCTGAGTCTCAAAAGCACCAACGTTGCTCATGTCAAATCACTGGTTATATTTCAATAATGTCAATCTGCGCTTGAAGAGAGTATGAGCCTGGACCAGAATTGTTATCAGCTGTTTTCTTAGAGAGTTGTTCGGAAGCCAGCACCCAAGGGAAACGGTAGGTAGCAATTTTAATGGCGCCCGAACAGGGATACTAGCCAAGACAGTCAGTGGTTTGTGCATGGAGACAGTAGTTATATATGAATAAGTACTAATAATATTGGAATAGGAAATTTTATTAATCATATTTTGTTTTTAAAGGTTGTCCCAATACAAACAATAATAGTAAAACTTAGTAGTTTTGTACTCATATAGTGTTCTGTAGTATATGTATTTTATTTGAATTCTATTTACATTTACTATTGGCGACTAGTAATTGTATTTTCATTATGGCTCACCAACAAGTTGACATACTTAAGATACTTGAACAAATGCAAGCTGAAAACAGAGAACACTTTAAGGAAAATGAACAGGCACAGATAGAAAACGAGGAACATTTTGCAGAAGTAAGAGAAAAATTATATAGGCAGGAAGAAAAATTAGATAGTCAGGAAGAGAATCTTGCCAAATTACGGGCACAAATAGAAACTGATGAAATCAAATGCGACGAAGGAACCACAAAAATAGCCGATAGAATGCAAGCGTTAGACAACAAAGTAGATCAAAACTTTGAAAGAGTTCAGAGGGGAATTGAACATAATACAGTAGCCATTCAGCAAAATAGAGATAACACAGTACTTATAGTCCGCGACGTACGTTCAATGGGAATGAAAGTAACTAAAAACAAAAATCATTTAATGGGATGTCTGATAGATTAGAATTGACACAAGGACAGATAGAGGCTAATAACACCATCTATAACGCTAATAAAGAAGGTTGTCTCGTAGCGCATAGAGAAACTGAAAGTCAATTAGACGAAATGCACGACGAAGTTGTAGATTTAAAAGAACAGGTTCGAAAGAATGAAGGGTCACTTCAGATGTGTTACGAAGAAATTAGGCAGTTAGATTATCACGTTAAAGTTAAAAATGAACAGGCTTTCGAAAAGAACGCTGAAATTAAAACAAGCACAGCGCGAAATAGGAGAAATTAGGCACGATTTGGCGTTAGTAAACAAAAAAATTGAAAGAATCGGAAACAAATCACGGGAATAGGCACTGATACTGGTAGTGACATTCACGTCAGAACCGGATACAAATCTAACAGTGACTCAGCTTACACCGAACATAGTGAAGTTAGCAGTAGCGACGAAACTCACGTTAAGGTTATTACCAATAGAAGTTTTTGACGTGATAATCGTGAAACTAGACGTAGGAACGTAGGAAAAACTAAACTAAAAGACCACCTTACACCGAACATTATCGCGTATTTACCTAAGTTTAAAGGTGGTCCTGCTACTGAGTCAGCACATACATATCTCCGCAAGTTAGCATTAGCTGCGGAAGTTGGAAAATTATCAGAAAAAGCTTTAGTACAAGCCATACCTCACGTATTGGAGGGTGTAGCCTTAAGCTGGTACTACACACGTAATGAGGAATTTAAAACTTTAGAAGAGGTTAAAAAAGCGCTAGTTGAATCTTTCGCTGGAGACCCAACGATACAGCACAGGCTGTCAGCTTTAAAGCAACTCGATTCAATCCTAAGACTCATGATTCATTACATGCTTTTGCTTTTGACCAGTTTAATAAACCTAGAGAATTGACATCGCAATTACCTGAGAACTTGATATTAACAGACATCATACATATGTTATCTCAGAGATTTCGTACGGAACTTTATTTACATTCTTGCACTAATATTCGAGAATATTTGGCGTCTATTCAGAAATTAGAAACATTATATTTCCAGCAAACTAGAGAGGAAAAACATTCACAGGGTAACAATTCTAACAATAGACAGAATCAAACTTCTCAAAATTATCAGAGATCTTTTGGTTATGCTAATAATAGTCAGAATAGATGTTACAATCAGAAAGTTAATAACACCAAGGTTCAACGAGGCGGTAATTGGAACAGGAGAAATGCAAATGATTGTGACAACGATCGACAACCACGTTCTCGTAATCAGAATACTATCCACGAGCAAAATCGGAATCGTAACCCTCATTATTACAATAAACGACCAAAACCACGTAATGGTAATTCCAATTATCCAAGGAGGAGGACAATTCCAAGGAGGAATGATCACCGAAAAAAATAAAAACAATGGACAATTTTGTGATGGTGATAACGACAAAAATCACCGGAACGACGAACGAACTTATGAAAGGTCAAATTATTGTCACGAACAAGACTCTGACTTTCAGGAAAACTAAATTTAGTGGTTACTTTTCGTTTTTAGGTTCCTAGGTATAATTTAGTGTATTTGTAGATTTTTAAACTTTATATTAATACTTATTGATCCCACGACAGGTGAATATATAGGTTTGCACTCCATGGACATGACAAAACTTTGGAATCCAACGCCTGAAACCCGCAAAATTTGGTTAACCTTGGGACAAAGACAACTTTCAGAACACATTTTACAAGATTTAAATTTAGTAACACCTGACACTCCAAATAATCTTACTTCTCTTACTTCTAGTGGAAAATTTCACTTATCGAAACCCAATGAGGAAGCAGAAGAGGAAAGTGTTAATGGTAATCCGAAAGGTGATTCCCAGGTAAATCAAGTCCAAAACAATAATTTAACATCTACCCGTTTGTTATCTTTGTATTTAGGAGATCCTTTGTTGAAATATTATTTCAACACTTCTTACTGGAAACCCTCATTTGTCAAACTGATTGTTCCGAGCTTGACTGGAGAACTTTTATTGAGGAGAGGTCTATTTTGAAGAAAAAGCCAAATTCAGCAGATTTATTACTAAAGTTTTGACTTTTGATATGATTAAGTGTGTTTGCAGAATATGGTGCAAATGTATTTAATATGGTACAATGATATTTTATATTGAGATCTGTCAAACAACGTAGACTGTTAAGTCTCAAGATTTTTTGCATTAAGATTTTATGTAGTTTTTTCCTTGACATAGGAAACACACGAAGATATGTATTCAAGACGTACGGTCGTATCCTTCGTTTGCGGTAATTATCATAGCTAAAAATTTCTTTTGGAATCTATCCAAAGTATTTGGGCTTCTCATTAACATTTCTTTTTGCTTCTTTAGAATCTTGATGCGACCGATTCTTCGGGAAGGAATTTTAGGGCATATTAATAAGGGATGATTAAATTTATTTTCCAAGCTACGTTCTAGGTAGACATGGCGTGGTGAACCATGAAATACTTGGACACCCCAGTAATTAACCCATCATTCGGTAATTATTGGATATTTTCTCCTTCTTTATTCACACATTGAAATTTCGTTGTAAACTGTGTATTCAAATCCTATATTTTAGACATCGGTTCTGTGTATATTGAATATTAAAATTTAATATTTCATTGTATTACTATTATTATGTATTTTATGCTTGATGAATATTTCAATATTTGTGAATTTGTAATACGTATTAATGCTATTTTCATATTTCAACAGATTTCCGCGAAGAATCTGAAGTATTTCATATAACTGATATTTTGATCTTGGGAAATACTTGTGTATTGATATTTTGCCTCATGTATTTTAAGACTGTGTTAGTATGTATTGTGACATATTCCAAATATTTCTTTTATTGTATTACAGTAATTTTAACTTTTGTCTATTTAGCGAAACAAAAACGCATATAATTTTAAGAACTAATTACCCATACCATGCCAACTAATTTCCATTAATCTTTGTCGATGCCAAATTTTAAAATCTATCTAGGTGAAATAATATTCACGTTAATATTCTTGTTGTTAACCATTTGTTTGGATTTACAGCTGAATAGTTAAAAAGCTCATTCGAGAAATATTATTAAAGTCTTCATATTATTTCAATGTTTCAACTTACAGCGTCATATTTTCATCAATAATGAGTATTTCAGGAATGTTTACATCTCGTGTTCTATCTTGATGTCCTAAGGAATTACTTGTTATTATGCTTCTATACAATGAATTGCTAGTAGGATTTTATTTCAGGCATACGTTAGTTAAGTCACAGTTCGAGATGGCGAACGTGTGAATGTTACGATAAATATACATGTGTCGTTAATGAACATGTTGATATATACTATTGTAGATTTTGTGGATATTATGGAAGTGCCGATGAGCATCCATTACGCCAAGGCTAGGCGTTTGTTTACGATGGAATTTTGCATCATGAGAAATGATTGCATCTATAATTATGCCTACACATTGTTGTCATGCATTGTTTATTTTGTGTTAACAAAACTTTACTATCCTCTTATAAGCATTAGGAGTTATACTTCAAGAATTTCCTTGGAAGTACTCAAGATCAGTATTCCTTTACATTCTTATATTCTGTTTTGAACATGATTATGTTCTACAGACGTCTTGTGTAACATCCCGCTACCACATAAAGACTAATGAATATTCTTT
The DNA here is from genome assembly GCF_964235325.1 of Thermobia domestica. Lineage (NCBI taxonomy): Eukaryota > Metazoa > Arthropoda > Insecta > Zygentoma > Lepismatidae > Thermobia > Thermobia domestica. The sequence goes on along the minus strand of NW_027655966.1, from coordinate 1,669 downwards.
TCCATGCATTCTTCGACAATCCATAACTAGCTTTACTTTAATAGGACCAAAGAACTGTTTAGATGGAATTTGGCATCTTCGTCAGTTAATGGATTAGATTAGTTAAAACGATTCAATAAGATATATATGTACTGGCATGCAAATTCGTAGAGTGTTTCGGATACACATGGATGAAGGGATAACTCGTAAATGTTTTTCAAAAGAATTCTTTTTTGTTGAAAGTATATATGTGTATCTTACCCATATTTGGAAATTTAAATCTTTTGTTTATTAGTATGCAAGGTTTTGCGTTCTTAAAGTTCACACAAAATTTATCTCACGAATGTTTACTCGTTTAATCCCTCAGAATTGTAACGAATTAACATCCGTTTACAGGTGAATTAACCTATATTTTTACTATTATTCATAATCACAATAATACGTCGAATTTTTTTTAAATTTGTAAGTTTATTATCTTAAATATATTTCTGTTTTTATGCACAGTATTTGGCTATAATAACTTTTGACGTAGTATTTAACTATTACCTGCTTCCTTTTAAATGCGAAGACAAACACAAATTATCATTTTTGTACTAGTTTTAATGATTAAACTTACGTAGCAGTATATCTTATGACTTATTCTTCATTACAAGATGTCTGAATTCAAATTTATTACACTTACATCGTAACAATAGCAACTACATAGAAAAAATTGACAACCGGAAATAATTTACAGATATTTCTTTACATTATATAAAATTGCTCATATAATCCGCCTCTGATTGTTTTTCTCGTAAATTGGAACAGGTAAATTTTATACAGGTAAATTTTATAATATACAACGTTCTCGTTGTAAATGGGACCCGAATGCGGACTTCCCTAGTAGTTTGACTACAAAGAAAAGAACCCTGGAATGATAACTTTAAGACACTTACTTTTTGAACAGTCCCTGCATATGTATCCTTGTCGCCATAAGTGCCTTTACATCGCAGTGACGGGTATGTGACCGCGCAGTACTTCAAGAAAGGGATGGTTGTATAAGAATTTTTGATTAATTTTGAAGAGTTTTTATTTTGACTAGGGAATTAACATAGGTATAGGGAGTAAATACACAGATTTGAAGCATCAGTGCACGAAAAGATTCGTATTCTCAGTTTTTCTATTTATTGTTTTATATGTTAAGTTAAACACCACAATATGTATCACTGATATCGCAGATCGTATTATTTTGTAAAATCGTGTCTGTAACCTATTGTCAAAACATTCATCTCAAGACATGATGTAGAGAAAAGAGAAAGAGATAAGACATCTGTAATATATGTATAATTACTCAATAAGTAATTATAAGTAAATTAGACTCAATAAGTAATTGTAGAAATTAGTTAAAGGACACGTAAGAGAGCGAAAAGGAGGTCTAGAAGTCTGAACGTTTTAGAAACGTCCTAGATAGGTGAAAATATAGTTAAAAATTGCAAAAGGCATCGTGTAATTTATCTTTCTTTTCTTATATCCTAGTATAATTTTTTCTTTCACATCCAAACATCTCTATTCAGAATTACGAGATAAAGGTCAAGAGAGAAACATTTCCATCTCAAGAATTATATCAGAAAAAAATCTTTTGACTTAGGCTAGATTCGAACTCGTAACGCTTGAATCCATAAGTCTGCGCTCTACCAATTTTTTTTATTTC